>NC_074691.1:25023237-25207438 GCF_029448725.1 Salvelinus fontinalis | reverse complement strand
TCTCTCCACAGATACTATGTAAATGAGAGAAATTAACATTAGTGTCTGTGTGTCTGTATAATCAATTGTAGTGGAAAAGTGTGAGAAACACCCTGTGGTTCACTGACCTTCACCTGTTAACAACTTGATGTTTGAGAGCAAGGCTTCTCTTCTTTCAGGTTGCTTCAGCAGAGAGGGGAATTCTCCACTAAACCGCCTCAATATCTGTAGGAATAATTACGCTAGGATTTTCGCGACCGCAGTGAAAATGATAGATTGAGGGAAATGAGGGAAACGTACTCCTTGGACGGACCCATGAGCAAATGGAAATATTGTATGAGAATGAGAACATATTTTTTCCCCTGATCCTGGCCTATGAGAGAGGTAATGTTTTCCCCTGATCCTGGCCTATGAGAGAGGTAATGTTTTCCCCTGATCCTGGCCTATGAGAGAGGTAATGTTTTCCCCTGATCCTGGCCTATGAAAGAGGTAATGTTTTCCCCTGATCCTGGCCTATGAGAGAGGTAATGTTTTCCCCTGATCCTGGCCTATGAGAGAGGTAATGTTTTCCCCTGATCCTGGCCTATGAGAGAGGTAATGTTTTCCCCTGATCCTGGCCTATGAAAGAGGTAATGTTTTCCCCTGATCCTGGCCTATGAGAGAGGTAATGTTTTCCCCTGATCCTGGCCTATGAGAGAGGTAATATTTTCCCCTGATCCTGGCCTATGAGAGAGGTAATGTTTTCCCCTGATCCTGGCCTATGAGAGAGGTAATGTTTTCCCCTGATCCTGGCCTATGAGAGAGGTAATGTTTTCCCCTGATCCTGGCCTATGAGAGAGGTAATGTTTTCCCCCTGATCCTGGCCTATGAGAGAGGTAATGTTTTCCCCTGATCCTGGCCTATGAGAGAGGTAATATTTTCCCCTGATCCTGGCCTATGAAAGAGGTAATGTTTTCCCCTGATCCTGGCCTATGAGAGAGGTAATGTTTTCCCCTGATCCTGGCCTATGAGAGAGGTAATGTTTTCCCCTGATCCTGGCCTATGAGAGAGGTAATGTTTTCCCCTGATCCTGGCCTATGAAAGAGGTAATGTTTTCCCCTGATCCTGGCCTATGAGAGAGGTAATGTTTTCCCCTGATCCTGGCCTATGAGAGAGGTAATATTTTCCCCTGATCCTGGCCTATGAGAGAGGTAATGTTTTCCCCTGATCCTGGCCTATGAGAGAGGTAATGTTTTCCCCTGATCCTGGCCTATGAGAGAGGGTAATGTTTTCCCCTGATCCTGGCCTATGAGAGAGGTAATGTTTTCCCCTGATCCTGGCCTATGAGAGAGGTAATGTTTTCCCCTGATCCTGGCCTATGAGAGAGGTAATGTTTTCCCCTGATCCTGGCCTATGAGAGAGGTAATGTTTTCCCCTGATCCTGGCCTATGAGAGAGGTAATGTTTTCCCCTGATCCTGGCCTATGAAAGAGGTAATGTTTTCCCCTGATCCTGGCCTATGAGAGAGGTAATGTTTTCCCCTGATCCTGGCCTATGAGAGAGGTAATATTTTCCCCTGATCCTGGCCTATGAGAGAGGTAATGTTTTTCCCCTGATCCTGGCCTATGAGAGAGGTAATGTTTTCCCCTGATCCTGGCCTATGAGAGAGGTAATGTTTTCCCCTGATCCTGGCCTATGAGAGAGGTAATGTTTTCCCCTGATCCTGGCCTATGAGAGAGGTAATGTTTTCCCCTGATCCTGGCCTATGAGAGAGGTAATGTTTTCCCCTGATCCTGGCCTATGAGAGAGGTAATGTTTTCCCCTGATCCTGGCCTATGAGAGAGGTAATGTTTTCCCCTGATCCTGGCCTATGAGAGAGGTAATGTTTTTGCCCCCTCATAACCAGCTTTTTAACATTTTCTTTCTCCATCTTCTTCTCCAAATGGACAGAGTATGAGGCATATGTCAATATTCGATTCTTTTTCTAGTCCGTTCACACAGAGACCTCTGGGACGTCAATTTCTGTTCTAGTCTTCATCTCTCTCTCTCTCTCTATATATATATATATATATACACTGCTCAAAAAATAAAGGGAACACTTAAACAACACAATGTAACTCCAAGTCAATCACACTTCTGTGAAATCAAACTGTCCACTTAGGAAGCAACACTGATTGACAATACATTTCACATGCTGTTGTGCAAATGGAATAGACAAAAGGTGGAAATTATAGGCAATTAGCAAGACACCCCCAAAAAGGGAGTGATTCTGCAGGTGGTGACCACAGACCACTTCTCAGTTCCTATGCTTCCTGGCTGATGTTTTGGTCACTTTTGAATGCTGGCGGTGCTCTCACTCTAGTGGTAGCATTAGACGGAGTCTACAACCCACACAAGTGGCTCAGGTAGTGCAGTTCATCCAGGATGGCACATCAATGCGAGCTGTGGCAAAAAGGTTTGCTGTGTCTGTCAGCGTAGTGTCCAGAGCATGGAGGCGCTACCAGGAGACAGGCCAGTACATCAGGAGACGTGGAGGAGGCCGTAGGAGGGCAACAACCCAGCAGCAGGACCGCTACCTCCGCCTTTGTGCAAGGAGGTGCACTGCCAGCGCCCTGCAAAATGACCTCCAGCAGGCCACAAATGTGCATGTGTCAGCATATGGTCTCACAAGGGCTCTGAGGATCTCATCTCGGTACCTAATGGCAGTCAGATTACCTCTGGCGAGCACATGGAGGGCTGTGCGGCCCCACAAAGAAATGCCACCCCACACCATGACTGACCCACCGCCAAACCGGTCATGCTGGAGGATGTTGCAGGCAGCAGAACGTTCTCCACGGCGTCTCCAGACTCTGTCACGTCTGTCACATGTGCTCATGTGCTCAGTGTGAACCTGCTTTCATCTGTGAAAAGCACAGGGCGCCAGTGGCGAATTTGCCAATCTGGTGTTCTCTGGCAAATGCCAAACGTCCTGCACGGTGTTGGGCTGTAAGCACAACCCCCACCTGTGGACGTCGGGCCCTCATACAACCCTCATGGAGTCTGTTTCTGACCGTTTAAGCAGACACATGCACATTTGTGGCCTGCTGGAGGTCATTTTGCAGGGCGCTGGCAGTGCTACTCCTTGCACAAAGGCGGAGGTAGCGGTCCTGCTGCTGGGTTGTTGCCATCCTAAGGTCTCCTCCACGTCTCCTGATGTACTGGCCTGTCTCCTGGTAGCGCCTCCATGCTCTGGACACTACGCTGACAGACACAGCAAACCTTCTTGCCACAGATCGCATTGATGTGCCATCCTGGATGAGCTGCACTACCTGAGCCACTTGTGTGGGTTGTAGACTCCGTCTCATGTTACTACTAGAGTGAGAGCACCGCCAGCATTCAAAAGTGACCAAAACATCAGCCAGGAAGCATAGGAACTGAGAAGTGGTCTGTGGTCACCACCTGCAGAATCACTCCTTTTTGGGGGGTGTCTTGCTAATTGCCTATAATTTCCACCTTTTGTCTATTCCATTTGCACAACAGCATGTGAAATTTATTGTCAATCAGTGTTGCTTCCTAAGTGGACAGTTTGATTTCACAGAAGTGAGATTGACTTGGAGTTACATTGTGTTGTTTAAGTGTTCCCTTTATTTTTTTGAGCAGTGTATATATATATATATACAGTATCTCTCTCTCTCTCTCTCTCTCTCTCCCTCTCTCTCTCTCTCTCTCTCTCTCTCTCTCTCTCTCTCTCTCTCTCTCTCTCTCTCTCTTTCTCTCTCTCGCTCACTGTGTTCCTCCTCATTGGCTCCCGCTAGCCAGCTGTTGACAGGGTTAGCAGCGCTAATGATCTTCTGTGGGAAAGTTAGCGCTCTGTCTGTTTGTGTATGACACAGAGCTGCTGAGAGATGTCTCAGCCCACAGACAGAGCTGCTGAGAGATGTCTCAGCCCACAGACAGAGCTGCTGAGAGATGTCTCAGCCCACAGACAAAGCTGCTGAGAGATCTCTCAGCCCACAGACAGAGCTGCTGAGAGATGTCTCAGCCCACAGACAGAGCTGCTGAGAGATGTCTCAGCCCACAGACAGAGATCTGCTGAGAGATGTCTCAGCCCACAGACATAGCTGCTGAGAGATGTCTCAGCCCACAGACAAAGCTGCTGAGAGATCTCTCAGCCCACAGACAGAGATCTGCTGAGAGATGTCTCAGCCCACAGACAGAGCTGCTGAGAGATGTCTCAGCCCACAGACAGAGCTCCTGAGAGATGTCTCAGCCCACAGACAGAGCTGCTGAGAGATGTCTCAGCCCACAGACAGAGCTGCTGAGAGATGTCTCAGCCCACAGACAGAGCTGCTGAGAGATGCTGAGATCCCATGTTGATCAAACATGCTCTCTTCGTCAATGAAATTAGGGCTTCGGTGTTTGCATTCTATTGGAAATACTGTGCATTTCTATAGAGGTTTTAGAAAATGCTTAAAAAGCTTCAGATAGCGAGGAACTCACCTCCTCCAATACTAATATGTAATAGTACATGCTTGTGTGAGACTGTATTTGAATTTGTAAAGTTTGTTGAACAGGCGCCAATGTAAATTCATTTGTTTTTTATTGCATGTCATAAGTATTTGATCACCTACCAACCAGTAAGAATTCCGGCTCTCACAAACCTGTTAGTTTTTCTTTAAGAAGCCCTCCTGTTCTCCACGCATTACCTGTATTAACTGCACCTGTTTGAACTCGTTACCTGTATAAAAGACACCTGTCCACACACTAAATCAAACAAACTAAAAACCTCTCCACAATGGCCAAGACCAGAGAGCTGTGTAAGGACATCAGGGATAAAATTGTAGACCTGCACAAGGCTGGGATGGGCTACAGGACAATAGGCAAGCAGCTTGGTGAGAAGGCAACAACTGTTGGCGCAATCATTAGAAAATGGAAGAAGTTCAAGATGACGGTCAATCACCCTCGGTCTGGGGCTCCATGCAAGATCTCACCTCGTGGGGCATCAATGAGGAAGGTGAGGGATCAGCCCAGAACTACACGGCAGGACCTGGTCAATGACCTAAAGAGAGCTGGGACCACAGTCTCAAAGAAAACCATTAGTAACACACTACGCCGTCATGGATTAAAATCCTGCAGCTCACTCAAGGTCCCCCTGCTCAAGCCAGCGCATGTCCAGGCCCGTCTGAAGTTTGCCAATGACCATCTGGATGATCCAGAGGAGGAATTGGAGAAGGTCACGTGGTCTGATGAGACAAAAATAGAGATTTTTGGTCTAAACTCCACTCGCCGTGTTTGGAGGAAGAAGAAGGATGAGTACAACCCCAAGAACACCATCCCAACCGTGAAGCATGGAGGTGGAAACATCATTCTTTGGGGATGCTTTTCTGCAAAGGGGACAGGACGACAGCACCATATTGAGGGGAGGATGGATGGGGCCATGTATCGCGAGATCTTGGCCAACAACCTCCTTCCCTCAGTAAGAGCATTGAAGATGGGTCGTGGCTGGGTCTTCCAGCATGACAACGACCCGAAACACACAGCCAGGGCAACTAAGGAGTGGCTCCGTAAGAAGCATCTCAAGGTCCTGGAGTGGCCTAGCCAGTCTCCAGACCTGAACCCAATAGAAAATCTTTGGAGGGAGCTGAAAGTCCGTATTGCCCAGCGACAGCCCCGAAACCTGAAGGATCTGGAGAAGGTCTGTATGGAGGAGTGGGACAAAATTCCTGCTGCAGTGTGTGCAAACCTGGTCAAGAACTACAGGAAACGTATGATCTCTGTAATTGCAAACAAAGGTTTCTGTACCAAATATTAAGTTCTGCTTTTCTGATGTATCAAATAGTTATGTCATGCAATAAAATGCAAATGAATTACTTAAAAATCATACAATGTGATTTTCTGGATTTTTGTTTTAGATTCCGTCTCTCACAGTTGAAGTGTACCTATGATAAAAATTACAGACCTCTACATGCTTTGTAAGTAGTAAAACCTGCAAAATCGGGCAGTGTATCAAATACTTCTTCTCCCCACTGTATATGTATTGTGTAACATGAAGTCCTATGAGTGTCATCTGATGAAGATCATCAAAGGTTAGTGATGAATTTTATCTCTATTTGTGCTTTTTTGGCAGAATTTTTCTTTGAGTTGGTGGTAACCTAACGTAATCGTTTGTGGTGCTTTCGCTGAAAAGCCTATTTGAAATCGGACACTTTGGTGGGATTAACAACAAGATTACCTTTAAAATGGTATGAGATGTATGTTTGAGGAATTTTAATTATGAGATTTCTGTTCTTTGAATTTGGCGCCTTGCACTTTCACTGGTTGTTGTCATATCGATCCCGTTAATGGGATTGCAGCCAGAATAAGTTTTTAAGCCTACAGAGCGTGACGTTCGTTATTCTTTTGTTGTTTTGTTTGGTGTTCTGATTAAATAAAGAATCATGAACACGTACCACGCTTTTTCCGAAGGGCGTTACAGAACATCGCACCACCAAAGGACCAAGCAGCGTGGAGAGAGGGACTCATGGACATGGGAGGAGATCCTGGATGGGAAAGGACCCTGGAGGCAGGCTGGAGAATATCGCCATCCAAAGGAGGAGATAAAGGCAGCAAAGGAGGAGCGGCGACGATATGAGGAGGCAAGTCATCGACGGAAGCCCGAGAAGCTACTCCCAAATCTTTTGGGGAGGGGGAACACGGGGAGGTTGGCGGAGCTAACTCCCCATGCTCACGGCAAGGAGCGTGGTACTGGTCAGGCACCGTGTTATACGGTAAAGCGCACAGTGTCTCCAGTGCGCGTGCACAGCCTGGGGCGCTTGGAGCCAGCTCTCCGCTAGTGCCACGCTAGAGTGGGCATCCAGCCAGGGCAGATTGTGCCAGCTCAGCGCTCGTGGTCTCCGGTGCACCGTTTCGGGCCAGGGAATCCTGCGCCGGCTCTGCACACTGTGTCTCCAGTGCGCTGTGACAGTTCAGTGCGTCCTGTGCCTGCGCTCCGCACGTGCTGGGCTAAAGTGGACATTCAGCCACGAGGAGCGGTGCAAGTGTTAAGCACCAGATCTCCAGTGCTCCGGTTCGACCTGTGCCTGCTTTCTGGAGGTGCCGGGCTAAAGTGGGCATTCAGCCTGGAAGAGTGGTGCCAAGGAGAAGCACCAGATCTCCAGTGCTCCCCCACAGCCCGGTTCATCCTGTGCCTGCTCCACGGGTCAGTCCGGAGCCTTCAGCGATGGTCTCCAGTCCGGAGCCTTTAGCGACGGTCACCAGTCCGGAGCCTCCAGCGAAGGTCCCCAGTCCGGGGCTTGAGGAGAGGTTCCCCAGTCCGGGGTCGGCGACGAGGGTCCCTGCACCAGAGGCGCCACCAAAGTGGGGGGAACCAGAGGTGGAGTGGGGGCTACGTCCCGAGCCGGAGCCGCCCTCGAGGGTGCCCACCCGGACCCTCCCCTATTGGTTCAGGTTTGCGGCCGGGAGTCCGCACCTTTGGGGGGGGGGGTACTCTCAAGCCCTGACCTTAGAGAGCCATTTTATTTTTTTATTTGGTTAGGTCAGGGTGTGGTGTGGGGTGGGCATTCTATGTTTTGTGTTTCTATGTTTTGGCCGGGTATGGTTCTCAATCTGATTGGGAATCATACTTAGGCAGCCTGTTTTGCCACCTTAGTTTTGTGGGATGTTGTTTTTTGTTAGCTCCGTTAAAGCCTACAGAATGTGACGTTCGTAGAATAAAGAATCATGAACACATACCACGCTGCACCTTGGTCCACTTTTTCCCGACGGGCGTTACAGTGCTGGGGAAGTTACTCTGAAAATGAGAGTCGTTTTGACCTGTGTGATATCAGTGCTGGGGAAGTTACTCTGAAAATGAGAGTCGTTTTTGACCTGTGTGATATCAGTGCTGGGGAAGTTACTATGAAAATGTAGTTTACCAAGCTACCAATTACTTCACACTGGAAGAAATTAAGCTAGACTAAAGCGACCCTTAACAAATATAGTTTACTGAACTAAAGTTACTTCAAAAAGTAGTTCACTACATCCAAACTACTTTGTGATAAATGATCATCCCTAAATCTGAAATGTCATAGATTTACATTGCAAAAACAGATCACCCTGTAGTCAGATGTTAACAGAAGGTGTCATTTAGCCTATTAGGCAGGTCAGGTGTCAAAAAAGCAAGGAAATTCTTGCCTACTTTACCCATATTTTATTTAATTTTGCAAAAGAAGCATTGTGTAGTTCTAGTAATGAACTACAGCACTGCATGGCAAAACAGTAATTGACTAATGAAAACACTACCAAGATTTGAATTTAGTTACCACCAAGCTACTGCAAAATGTAATTAAATGACTTGTTGAACTGCATATATTTCATTACTCCCCAACACTGTGTGATATACTAAAATACAACAGCTAGCGTATATAATGTGTCATAATGACATTTACACTTCAGTAGATTGACATTTAACAACATGGCGTGCTGGGCTTGTCATGTAGTCATTCATCTCAAAACTTCCTGCTAATAAGATGGAGAACGCTCCCCATAACCACATTGACTCCCCTTCTTCACAACCCTCCATATGGATCTCCTTCCTTCCTGCCCCCCTCCCTCTGTATCTTTATTTCTCACTCTCCCTCTCTTTTTCTCTTTTTTATTCTCTCTCTTTTGAATCTTTATCTCTCTTCCTCCCTCTATCTCTCCCTCTTTTTCTCTCCCTCTCTTTATTTCTCTGTATCTCTCTCTCCTCTCCCTTCTCTTGATTTTCTCTCCCTCTATAATTTTCTGACTTAGTGGGTCCACAGACAGACAGGCTACGAAGGTAGAGATCCTTAAATTCAAAGCATTGAGGGAATTGTGTACATACTTGAAGTCAAGAACGAAAGGCAAAGTCTGATGCACAGTTATAACAACTTTACTGAAGCATTGTAATAATTTATAAGTTACTGAATATGGCTTCTTGATCATATGAAATGTTATGTGTTTTTCTACACTAGTATATTTCGTCACCTTATATAATACGTACATTATTGTAAAATATCATCTTGATGACTTATCTTCCTAAATACAGGTTGAATAAATAAATACTAAATAATGTATTTATAAACTGTTTGCCATGATGTCATTTTTTTTAATAAACATTATTTTTTTCAGTCTGTTGATTCTAGATCCAGTTGGGACCTGGAGAGAGCGACAGATCCACGCAACATGCCAACGCAGGAGAAACTGTGACAAGACTTCATGTTGAGGTGAGTAAGCCAAGGTTTTTTTGTGAAGACTCCTGAAATGTGGTCTCTGGTGGATTAATTGGTCGGTTGTGAATATAAAACTATGACACATGGATCCCTGTTTGCCTATTGGTGAGTCCATCATACATACACTGGCTGCCTGGAATAGACTCATGTCCATCCACGTTGCCTTGAGGTGAAGTCTTTAACAATGTAGCCTCTTATAGAATGAGTAGGCCCTTGACAGTGCGCTGTGGCTTAGCGCCACTACCACGAGAAGGTACACACACGTTTGTTTTACTTTTCTTGTGGAACCCAAACAATTGATTCCCATTTAAAAACCTAACCCCTAAACCTAAACCTAACCCTAAATCTAACCCTAACCCTAACCCCTAAACCTAAACCTAACCCTAACCCTAACCCTTAAAAACCTAACCCCTAAACCTAAACCTAACCCCTAACCCTAACCCTAACCCTAACCCCTAACCCTAACCCTAACCCTAACCCTAACCCTAACCCCTAAACCTAAACCTAAACCTAACCCTAAATCTAACCCTAACCCTAAATCTAACCCTAAATCTAACCCTAAACCTAAACCTAACCCTAAATCTAACCCTAACCCTAACCCTAACCCTAACCCTAAACCTAAATCTAAATCTAACCCTAACCCTAAACCTAACCCTAACCCTAACCTTAACCCCAAACCCAAACCTAACCCTGACTCCTAATCCTTAACCCTAATTGTAACCTTAACCCTATAGCTAACCCCTAAGCCTATAATAGCCTTTTTCCTTGTTAAAATGTTCACTTGTTTTTTTTGCTATCCTTGTGAGGACTTCTGGTCCCCACAAGGATAGTAAAACCATAAACACACACACACACACACACAATGGAATAAAATACTATATAAGAAGAAGTACTATCATCTCTCCCAGTCATTCTGGAAAATACATTTCCATATTTGTTTCTCCTGTTGACTATGTGGACAAACGAGGGCCTGTTTGATGTGTTCAGAGCTGCAGCACAGATGCCACAGTTTCAGCTATGCTGGACGTCATCTCACTGATGCTTCTCGGAAAACAGAAAAAACACCATGTGCAGTGCACCACCTCTAAAATTAGCGTGCAGCACATGAAGAAAAAAAGACAAAAAGAAGAAGAAAGAAAGAGTCACAAGCGCCCCACCCTGCCTGGCGAGAGGCCGGGGCCGAGATCTCCCATAGCGACGGACGGAGCACTTCGCTTCATCAAAGGTGCACGGCATGCCGCACACTTTCCAAATACAGCACCGCCAAAAATCTGGAAATCTGATTTCAGAACCCTTCTGATTTTGGTTGTTGGAGCTGCAGATACTTTTGGTGTGGTTTGCACACAGCTAAACGAATGGGCCTGCCATGCCAGTTGGAGAGAGAGTCCCTCTCTCCCTCTCTCTCAATGTTATTCTCATCAGTTCTGCAGCCGTTCTGTTGTGTGTAAACAAAAACACAGAAGCACACCTTTAACTTATTTACCAGATGCTCAGAAAAGGAAGAAAATAACCAGCTTTGAGTTTGGAGAGGAATTTTGTTTGTGGCCTGTGTAGCAGGTGAAGGAGGACCCCTTTAAACCAAGCATATCTCACATAGCATATCTCACAGTTGTTTTTAGCTAAACCATAATACATGGGCATAACAGAAACATACACACACAGCCTTATCTGACAGTGTGCAGTGCTCATGGTAGTCTACCCTAATAGAACTGAGGAGTTTCACTCTGCATTGTCACAAACAGCTTATGGCAAAGTGACAAGTCTGCTAGTCAGAGCTGTGGTAGAAGTGAGTCATAGTAGATCATTACTGTGACCTCTAACCTTGGTCCCCTAGGAGAGGAAGGGGAGGAGGTGGGGTGGAAGGGGGGGATTGCTGATATAAACCTGGCCTTAAAGCGAGCTGAGGTGAGAAACACTGGCTGACACAGAGTACCGGAACCAAGTGGAGTTGGATTAGGGGGCAAGGGGGGCAACATTCAGGAGTACACCCACGTGTCCCCCACCCTGGGAGCAGTATTTCCCCCCAATCCAATGAAAGGTTTATAGACTGTAGCTATAAAGGAAAACCATTAAATCTAACATTGTTTTAACACAGGCATTTTCTTCCAACCCCCTCTCCCCCTCTTCTGACCTAAAAGTGTTGGCAGTTCAGTTTTTTTGGGGGGGGGGGGGGGGGTGTAAAGTTTTACTGTTGAACATTTAGTTGATTTTCATCATATTTTCATTAACTTCGTCAGGGAAGTGACTTCCTCCTGAAGTCCATTAAAATGGTGCGCTGTGGCAAGGTAGGGAGGGAGGCAGAGAGGGAGGCGAGAGGGTAGGGAGGAGGCAGAGAGGGAGGGGAGAGGGTAGGGAGGGAGGCAGAGAGGGAGGGGAGAGGATAGGGAGTGAGGCAGAGAGGGAGGGGAGAGGGTAGGGATGGAGGCAGAGAGGGAGGGGAGAGGGTAGGGAGGGAGGCAGAGAGGGAGGGGAGAGGGTAGGGAGGGAGGCAGAGAGGGAGGGGAGAGGGTAGGGAGTGAGGCAGAGAGGGGGGGGGCAGAGAGGGAGGGGAGAGGGTAGGGAGGGAGGCAGAGAGGGAGGGGAGAGGGTAGGGAGGGAGGCAGAGAGGGAGGGGAGAGGGTAGGGAGTGAGGCAGAGAGGGGGGGGGGCAGAGAGGGAGGGGAGAGGGTAGGGAGGGAGGCAGAGAGGGGGGGGGGCAGAGAGGGAGGGGAGAGGGTAGGGAGGGAGGCAGAGAGGGAGGGGAGAGGGTAGGGAGGGAGGCAGAGAGGGGGGAGAGGGTAGGGAGGGAGGCAGAGAGGGAGGGGAGAGGGTAGGGAGGCGTGGAGGTGGGCAGGTAGAAAGGCACGCAGACAGGTAGAAAAGCAGACAGGAAGAAAGGCAGACAGGGAGGCAGGCAGGCAGGCAGGCAGGCAGGGAGGCAGGCAGGCAGGCAGGCAGGCAGGCAGGCAGGCAGGCAGGCAGGCAGGCAGGCAGGCATACGGTGGTGCTACTGGCAGGGCTTATAGGGGGGGACCATGTGCTGCGCTGAGTTCTGTGGTTAGGGTCTACACTACAGAAATGGACACCAGATGAGAACTCTCGGGGGAACAGATGCAAGGTAAAATAAAATAACATGTGTAGGCCAGGGGATTGAAACTGATGGACCGGAACTGTTCTAGAACAAAATGGCTGCTTGTTGCATCACCCAGGTGGGTGCTGGTAAGATTAGGTATTAGGTCATCTTCTTACTGAGGAATGTAATAGTTTTTCTTAAATATTTGTGTTTTGCTGTATTTTACTTGTTTTATATTGTATTAGATTTTAGTTTTTGTCTCATGAAATTGTATATGCTGGACTCCCTTGTGAAAAAGAGCCTGGTCTCAATGGTGACTCCCTGCTTAAATAAAGGTTCAAAAAATAACATCTGTCTGTTGCACAATGACTTCTCAATATACACAATGGCAAAACATCAGAGAATGAGTGAAAGTTGTTATCTTAGGACTTAGGGACTTAAGGATAAGACATTTCACCATTATACTGTCAGCCGTTTGGAAATGTAACTCCTGTACTATTAAGCGAAAAATGAACTTGAGTTGAAAGCATTTTTTTGTTAAAATGGATTGTTTCCCTGCAAGAAAAAGCCTCCCAGAAAAGTCTTTGCTGATTGAAAAAAACAACCATGTTTGGTTTTCTCTCTTCAAGTGAGTGCATGCATGTGTCTGAGTTTAAAACCAACATTCCATGGTTCCAATGTGCGCTCGTATAAAAAACATTATATTTAGAGCTTCTTGAGCTGCCTTGTGTTCCGTTCCAAACTCTGTCTAATGCAAACACAGCAGAAAGTAGTCTGTCAAACTCCACAACCTTTCCTCTCTCTTTTTCTCACTCTCTCATTATCTACCCCGCCAGTGTGGCTCCGGTATGTATTTCATCTGTGTCTTTTAGGACTATTCCCAGTCACTCCATGTAGGCTAGTGATTACATTACTTCTCTGAGAACAATACAAGTATTAAGATATTCATTCTAACCTTCATGCCTGTGCTCTGTCTTGGACAGGTGATATGTTTTGTTTTTTCCATCCCATCCTGCCATTATCTGTCCATATGAATAAAATATGAGCAATAATCCCCTGTTGTTTGTCACTTGGAGTGTTGTTTGTTAGTGTTCATTCATTCTAAAGCCCAGTTTATACCTGGTGCTAACAGGGGTCCTTTGTCCTGATCTTGTCTATATTCTTATTGTGCCAACATTTACAGAAATATGTCTACACATAGTATTAAAATGTGTCTGTTATCCGTCCACTGTATCTGCATTGTGGCCATATTTCCTGGTCCCTTCCTTTATGCTAATTATTTCACAGCTTTTCTTTCAAAATCATATTTCTCTATCTATTGTTAGACACATATTTATGTAATCAGTCAATGGTGCCACCTGTCAATGAATTTAGTGGGTGGAATAATGATTATTTAAATAGTTTCACTGTCCAGATTGATTTACACTTGTAAGATATCTAGACGTGTCTGACTACCTCTGATCACAATCAGATCACAATGTGTTTTTTTATTGTCAAAAAATGTGGGCACAATCAGAATGTGGACAAGATCAGGACAAAGGACGCAAGTTAGAACCAGGTATAACGAAGCTTAACAGAACTATTCCCACTGTTGCCAAAACCACAACAGAAGAAGGCAGCCAAAAGCGGGAGAATGTGCCTGAGCATGTGCATATGGAGCAGGTACACCTGTGGCTGTGTGTTTGTTTGTTTGTCTTTATTAATTAAAGCAGCTGTAGTCCTCGTGTCTTGCTGAGGGCCCATTGTGTCTGTCTGATAGCTCGCAGCCTGTCATGTCTCAAATCGCACAGTCAACAAACTCACAGCACAGCCCAGCACAGCCCAGCACACCCCAGCACAGCACAGCCCAGCACAGCCCAGCACAGCACAGCACAGACACAATAGAAATCCCTCACACACTGACACACAACTCAGCTTGTTTGTTTTCTTTCTCTCTCTCCCTACTTCCCCTCTCTCTTTTTCTCTTTCTCTCTCTCTCTTTTAAGATAGGAAAATGAACTATTCCCAGGGGTTAACTTTTACCTCTGCTTTCCTTCCCAGAGATCTGTGCAATGCCATGTAAACCTACTGGAGGAAAACATCTCGCTGTGTTTTCCCAGTCCTCCCCAGAGACCTTATAACATCTGTATAGATGTAGCAACCTTGGACCCTTTCTGGGATTCTGTACCCCATTGCAGACCATTACATCACTTACACTGACCCTTTCAAAACACACCGCCAGGCTCCAGTTACTGTACGTTTATCATAAGAGGTGTAAATGCTTCATCTTGGCATTCACTGTTAGAGAGTTAGCATTTAACCTTGTCTTCTCTGTTATTTTGCGGCTAATTTATGTGGGAGAGGTTCTGCTACTTTTGACCCCTTGACATCCTTAGTTTGATTTGAATGCTTATAAACACAAATTGGGAAGTCAGCTGGACAAGTGTGGACAATTGGAGCAACCAAAGTGTTTTCTCACGATAAATACACATTATTTATTTACAAATAAAGTGGTTATAATAGAAATAAATACAAATAAAAATCTGAGCATTGTACTTCATGTGGTATTGCACCCATTTCGAAATGTACATCAGAAATACATTTTCAAAACCAGTAAAGGATTATTCCTCTGAGTAAAATATTTATTTTTCCCCAACTTTAAGTAGACATAAATATATTCATATATATTTTTTTTAAATCTTCTTCCAAAATAGCTATGTTTGTGTCTTTTCTGTCATATAAATAAAACGTCTTCATTGGGAAACCGGGTGTCCATATAACCTCACTCTCTCTCTCTTTCTGAGTCTCTCCATCCCTCCATCCTTCTGTCTCTGTGTGTCTCACCGGCAGCCACATCCCTCCACCACCATATCCTGGTAGTTTTTGAGGATGACCTTCTCATACTCATCCAGATAAAGCAGAGATATGGGGCTGAGCTCTGTGGGCACGCAGCACGCCCGGGGGATGTTGGAGTTCACAGAGTTGACCAGCGTCTGAACGATGGCATGGTTGGTGGAGTTGAGGTGGTCGGCCAATGGGAAGGGGCACTCCCCGTGGCAGTAGAAGGCGTGGTAGCCAGGGGGTGCAACTATCCACTCATTCCAGCCCACGTCGCTGAAGTCCACGTAGAGGGCATGTCTGCGGCAGTTGGCCTTGTGTTGGTGCTTCTTCCTCTGTTTCCTGTGGCCTGCTGCCTGTCTCTTGTCCCTGTGCAGCACCGCATTCCCCTGCCTGTCATGACCGTAGGTCACCAGCAGGGGGCGAGCCTGGGGCCATGAGTCCTGGTCCCCGTGGAGGGAGCGGCTTACCCTGACGTGTCGTCTCCGTCTTTGGCCCTCTTCGCCCCCCAGGGTGTCTGGGTGGAGCATCTCAACCAGGAAGCCGTGGTTGTGGCGCCCCCCGGAGGCCCACTGTGACACGGCGGGGCTGACGTCAAAGCTCTCCCAGCGGCTCAGAGAGTCCTGCACCAGCCGCGTGTCCAAGAGGCGTGTCAGGGGTTCCCCACGGGGAGATGCAGGGGCTCCAAACACCTCGTACACATTGATACGATGGAAGCCCCCAGCACTGGTACTGGAGCTGTTACTGCTTTTGTGACTGGTGTTACTGGTGGGAGCTGCTGTGGCCCCCAGGACCTGGTCCCTGTATACCCGGAGCTCTGCAGAGGTGATAAGCTCTTCTCCAGGGATGGAGGTGAGGTTGAAGAAGAACTGCTGGGTTGTCCTGCCCTTCAGACTGGCCAGGGCCTCCATGGACTCTACAAGAGAGGAGAAGGAGAGAGCTAGGGTCAGTGGATGGTGTTGACATAGACATTTATGGCTAAGATCAGGACATGTTTTTTTGTACTGCAAAGGTTGTGTTGATAAAGGTGGTAGAGTAGCTCCACGGAGTGGAGGACAGCCACTAATGGTAGATACAGTGCTTACACGGAGAGCATGCTGCAATGTAAAAAATGTAGAGGCAAACATGTATGTCTTTATAGATTATACAGGAACAGGGAAGAAGATTCACAAAAGGTTTACTGTCCTGAAAAACTGGTATTCTTTCCACAGCTCATTACAACACAGAGACATTGTTGTCAATGTGTAAAGGCAAAAGCTAACAGTTATGACCATCCAGCTGCAATATGGTCAGGTTCATACATTTCATCAGAGTAAATGTCATGACATCAAAGCAGTGGTGTTCCAATGTTGATAAGATCTAGCAAAGACCAGTGATAGCATCTAACCATTATGCATGCAAGGCCACTAAATGCCATGGAGAATGTTCTGCCCTTTAGGATGTGGCTGCTACATGATGGAGTGCTGTTATTATTGAATGTGTGGGAAAAGGAATTGTCGTCCATCATGGAATCATCAAAGCTAGATTATTATGACATAATTACGGGCCATAGGGAAGTATGGCTCATTTATCTGTATGTCTCATTTATCTTCATGTTTTTTATACCTTTTTGTAGCAGTCTATAGATACACATTTTATTCCTATGTGCATATTTGGCCTGATTGAGAATGAATTATTAACATTAGTGTGTAAAACAAATTTCAGATACATATGTCAATGTCAGCACGTATATTTTCTTGATTGTAGTCAAACTTTTTACATTTACCTTTAAGTGTTTTACAGATGGCACAAAGACATGTTATCTGTTTGGAGTGGTAAAATAAACACTAACTTTGAACTCAGGGCGTTTTCAAAGGAGGCATTTAGGAAATTCCACCCCCTCATCCTAAATCTCTCTCCAGAAGCACAAAGACCTCAATTAGACCCATCAATCCTTATTGATGTGGGAAAACCCCTTCTCTCTATTTCTCTCCTTCAAACCCCTTCTCTCCTTCTCTCTTTCACCCACTCACTCCAAAATCCCTCTCTCCCCTTCGCTCTCTCTCTATCTCTCTCCGCACCCCAAATCCCCCTCTCTCTCTCTTTAGCTCCAAATCTTTCTCTCTTTTCTCTCCCCCCTCCCGTCTCCCTCTCTCTCTATATCCAGAACCCTGCTGTGTGAGTGAAGGAGGTACTGCATGCACTGTGTGAACAACATGTTGGGGCTTGTCTAAGAGTTGTGAACCACAGATATGAGTGTATCAACATTCCTAATTTCTTGGCTCTTTGTGGGCCAAAACAAAAGATAACGGCTAATATCAGGTCATTCATCTCTGCTGTCTTTGGCAGCCGGTTACTGAGTTAGGCCTGGAAATGTTCTGTTTGGCAAAAATAACAAAATAAAATTGAAAACTGATATTACAGAAATGAATTGCCCTTCTGAAATGAATATCCCGGAACAGATGTGAAGAATGGATAAGGCTTCAGGCTTTGACATTATGGTTTACATGTGTAGCTACACGTATATTAAACATATAGGACCCCCCATTCGTCCCACTTCTACCATAGGAACAATCAAAATAGACAAAACCATGCTGCGCTGGAACATTGGATGAAAAGACAGGAGGATGGAAGGATAAACAACTAAACATGGCTGAAATGTATCCCAAACGGCTACAGTTAAGGTGTGGAGTCAAGCGAACGTTTACACTAGTGGAGTGAGTGGTCTCAGTACCAGTCACCATGCCTCCTACCTGTATGGTTTTGTAGTGTGTCAGTGGTGTTTGTAGTATTTCTGTGGTGTTTGTAGTGTCAGTGGTGTTTGTAGTGTGTCAGTGGTGTTTGTAGTGTTTCAGTGGTGTTTGTAGTGTCAGTGATGTTTGTAGTGTGTCAGTGGTGTTTGTAGTGTTTCAGTGGTGTTTGTAGTGTGTCAGTGGTGTTTGTAGTGTGTCAGTGGTGTTTGTAGTGTTTCAGTGGTGTTTGTAGTGTGTCAGTGGTGTTTGTAGTGTTTCAGTGGTGTTTGTAGTGTCAGTGGTGTTTTTAGTGTTTCAGTGGTGTTTGTAGTGTCAGTGGTGTTTGTAGTGTGTCAGTGGTGTTTGTAGTGTGTCAGTTAGTCCACTGGGTGTCATCCCTACCAGGCCTCAGGAGAGGAGAACACCCAACTAACCACCCATCCTGACCCAACCACTCCAATGAGTCATTCACTGGGTGGAAACTTCCTTGTGCAGTGCAACACTCAAGAGTCTGTGTAGAAGGCCATCCATGGACACATTGGGCATGTACCGTACACTACTGGAGCTAGAGACAATTAAAAGACAGGTACTATCAGATAGACTGTACAAAAAGCATGAGGGAAAATGATTTTTTAAAGTTTCAACATTTGGTTTTCATGTTTCATTATTAACTGTTCTGGTGTGTTTTGTTGCAGCACTGTGTAAATCAATCAAGTTTATTTTATATAGCCCTTCGTACATCAGCTAATATCTCGAAGTGCTGTACAGAAACCCAGCCTAAAAGCCCAAACAGCTAGTAATGCAGGTGTAAATGTAGTGCCCAGATGAACTATTGCCTTGTAACACTGGACTAGAGGGTTAGACATCCTCTGAGCACATGCCTACCTCTCTACCCACTGATACTATACAACATAGTACAGATACAATACCAAATCAAAAAACACCACCAGAGTTCACATCACCCAAAGAAAATGTCCATTTGTGCCTCCAGTTCAACTCTTGGATCAAATACCTCATGTGTATTTTAGCATTTAGACCAATTGGCCCATACTGAAACAATAATCTGGTCTGCATGTGTTTCTGAGGTATATAAATGTGTAGTTTTAATGTAAAATCACGCAGTCAGCGACGCATATGTAGCTACATAATAAGTATGTACGCCTAATTACGTGGTTCTATTATTTGAACGTGCGTAATTGCGCATAAAGAGTGCGCATTGAGAGAGCGATTGGAAAAGGATAACGCGCACCCCAAACACCAGAATGAGTAATGAACTGACTAGTCCTGTCTAAAAATGAGACGGAGCTATGTCTGCCCACAGTGGCCTCTGTCATAATGCGTGTGTAGACAGTGTAGTGTAATGTCATGTCGTGTGTTATTGAAGTAGCAGCAGGGCGATGACTATCACTTGCGCACGCACACCGCCCTTTCTTTATCCCTCTCCTGTGGTGCGTGTCTGGAAAAACTGTTTTCAGGGCCCACGCAAACACCATCAATTATTAAGAAACAAATTACCCTTGTGATACCACCCACCACCCTTGATGTTTTGATGCCTGTTATAGCACAGTCAATGGAATGTTCCAGGTAACGGGTTGCATCACCGCATATTTCAGGGATTAGGCTACTTTGCACTTCAAAGTTACACATCAAGAAGTTCTCTGTCGAACCCTGACAATGAGTTTTACTCGTTACATTGTTAAATTACCCTTTGTTATTTCATGATCTACTATAAAGGGCGTGTGTCCCTGACGCGTGTCACTCTGTGAGGACATGAGTGGGCCTGTCATAAAAAAGTGTAATTGCTTTGAAAATCCTCTTCACACTCTGAGTCATGTTTAAATACAGGTTTGACATGTCTGAAGGAGCAGAGGTGCTCTACCTTGCCAGGTGAAATATGCCACTAATACGTACCTTCATGGTGAAAGCTTCTAATCGTGTTGGCCTTGCTGGCGGCTCTCTCTGCGTGCCTCCCCATGCTCCGGGGCCGTTTAGTGCTGTGGTCTCCGTTCAACGAATGCATACGGTACAGGTCCACCATGTACTGAGGCACCACAGCCTGTCTGCTTGGGTTCGGCCTCCGCTTAAGTCCGAACATATTGAGGAGCCGCAGCTCGAACTCGTTGAGAAAGTTCTCCGACTGCTCCGGGCTCTGTTTCTCGGACTCACTGTACTTCCTCCGGCCAACCTCGGGGATTAGTCCCGCAGCGCCACCCAGCAACACCTGAGCCAGCAGCAGTACCATGAGAGAACGAAACACGGCGACCATGGTCAGTTAGTCCCTGCGAAGAGAGGAGAGCAGTTTCTGTCAACACACATGCGCCGCCGACACAGCACACAGACAGCTATCGACAGGAGAGACATTGGAGGTTCACTGTAAAATTCCTCCCAGCCCAGCTGCGATAAATTGTTTCTTCTTCCATATAATAACAATTTGTATTAAAGCAGGTTAAAAGAAAAGACACGTCACTTTGAAGTAAAGCACATTAAGGTTGGCAATAACATCCCCGCGGGCTATGCTTACCGAAATAGGGGATTGATCTTTTAACATTATAACGGCAAAACTAAAACACCAGAATATCAAGGTGAGGAAGTTATGAAAGAGAATTGTCAAACAAAAAGGGGTGGTAGCCTACAGGAAAGGAGAAATCAAAGAAACTGGAAGAAGACAGAGAGAAGACGGCAGACAAAGTCAGCAATTACAGAAGAGATAGGAGGACGTGTTTGGTGGTAGTGTTTAAAAGAAACACTACGTAGACCTTAGAACACACAAAGCCTGACAGAATGTAGGCATCAAAAAGGTTCCAGTAGATACAGTCGTGGCAGCAGTCAGATAGCGCTACAAGCGTCTATTTGGTGAGGCTTTGACGGCAATGTATGACTAGAATCATGCGGGATACAGTTACTTCAAGGGGCTCGCAGGTGTGAGATCTGACGTTCGTATCCTGGCCATATGTACCCCAATGCGCATACAAGACATCAAAACACATCTAGGTCTACATCACAAGTACATATCCTTAAAATACTACCAGTATGAATTTTTGTATGTACAGTATGTTTCGGGAATTTACGTACCCCCCCCCAAAAAATGTAGAAATACAAAATGGAAAAAATAAACGGGGTTATTAGATCCAGAATACTCAGCGGATGGACAGTTTATGAGAGTTTCTCAACTTTTACCTAAATATAAAAGTTGTCATTGACTTCAATAATGAACACCTCTAACTTGTTTTACCTGATAAGGACGCGCTGTGTCCAGTCGTCCTTCCAGCTTTGGGCTCCAATAAATTCCACATTAATTCGTGTTTATTCCACGCTTTTCCTCTGCGGGCGAAAGACAGTCCGTGCACTGCTCCGACCCCTTTCTCTCGCACATATCTCCGCAGCTGGGAATCTGGAGACGTCTTGGTCAATAGAATAAAAAAATCGCCTAAAGTTATATCTATGAGGAGGAAGCAGACTGGTGTAGGCAGGACGGGTCTAAGTATAAAGCAGCGTCGTTGAACATCTTCAAATGCGAACTTTTAGATAAAGTTTAGCAGAGACCGGGTGTAGAAGATCAGACTGTAAAGTGTGTGGCTGTGGGAGCTTAACCTCTCTCTCCCGTGCGCAGTCCAATTGATTGGTGCCTTCTCTTCCCCAACGAGGCTTTTTGTCGTGCAGTGATGTCACCAACGCAGAGCTGTCAATCATGTCGATTCCAAAGCACCTCCTGTGCATTTTCAACCAGTCCTGCACCTACAGTAGCCTGCCCAAACTCGCGCTGCTACACAGACAAAATGCTCATTTAAATGCGTTTTGACTCTTAAAAAATGACTGAAATATGAAACTGTATTTGATAATAGGCCTAGACTTTTATTCGTTCGTGTGATCTAACATTGTTAATTTTGACAGCTTCAAAATATCTAACTTTAGGTTTTCTTTTTCTTTCAGGAAATAGGCTACTCATCGTAATGCATTCTTCTAATGTTCGTTCCCATTTCATGCAGAACTAGGCCTATATTTTTCATTGTTAATCATAGAGAACAATATCTTGAATCTCATTTTTAGAATTGTAATAAACAGCAACAGTTCAAAAACGAACCAGAGCAAGTGCGCCAACGTGTGGATGGACTGTATTGATCTATATTAACCCCCCCCCCCCCCCCCCCCCCCCCACACACACACACACACACACACACACACACACACACAAACACACACACAAACACACCAGTGACATGCAGGCAGGATAGGCAATGCCCACCCTGTGATAATTTAATAGAAAAATAATATAAACAATTGCCATTCTTTTTTTAATGTAATGTTTTTTCTCAATGATTCTGGTGGTTTTTCTGCTCAAAATCTCAACATTTGCTAAAACTGCATCAATCTCTCAGGAAAGAAGCCAGGGTATTCATGCCTTCCTTTCCACCCATTCAAATTGGTGACACGTGCGGCCGTTCCTGACTCCAGTCACTGTTAATGGACAGGGTCAGCATAGGTCGCCTTTCTTTGCCTAGCTTGTAGTAGCTTCATTTGTTGCATTGCTGCACATGCATATTACCTAAACATGATGTGTGGGTATTGCCTGGGGGGTAAACGCTGCACATTTGGACATGTCTAGATAATTTGTCGCTGTCATCCCTTGAACTGACACATGGACTATACCGCACTTTAAAAAATGTCTAAATTGGAATAATGTAACTCCTCTTTTTGTGTCAGAGTGAAACTGGAAGGAGGCCTTGGGAATGCTTCTCCCACTGCACCGTGGGCCTGCTATGTGCAAGCAGAATAAAATAATGGACATGGGGTTCTTCTGTGACTCCTACATTCCTGTCACTAGAGGACCACTCTGAATGACAGACCAGTGTACTTCCTTTTCAAGTAAAGGTAGGCCTAAATGCATTTTAATTTGCAATTTGTACTGTATATTTCAGTCCTTTCAATTGTTGATATGGACATTTCATAATAACCTTATTTATTATATACACTACCGGTCAAAAGTTTTAGAACACACACTTATTCAAGGGTTTTTCTTTATTTGTACTATTTTCTACATTGTAGAGTAGTGAAGACATCAAAACTATGAAATAACAGACATGGAATCATGTAGTAACAAAAAAAGTGTTAAACAAATTAAAATACATTTATTTTTGAGATTCTTCAAAGTAGCCACCCTTTCTTAAATGGGCGACAGGTAGCCTAGTGGTTAGAGTGTTGGATTTGTAACTGAAAGGTTGCAAGATCGAATCCCCGAGGTGACAAGGTAAAAATCTGTCGTTCTGCCTTTGAACAAGGCAGTTATGCACTATTCCTAGGCCGTCATTGAAAATAAGAATTTGTTCTTAACTGACTTGCCTAGTAAAATAAAAGAATGAGAGCTTTGCATTCTCTCAACCAGCTTCATCTGGAATTATTTTCCAACAGTCTTGAAGGAGTTCCCACATATGCTGAGCACTTGTTGGCTGTGTTTCAGTCCGACTCATCCCAAAACATCTCAATTGGGTTGAGGCCAGGTCATCTGATGCAGCACTCCATCACTCTCCTTCTTGGTCAAATAGCCCTTACACAGCCTGGAGGTGTGTTTTGGGTCATTGTCCTGTTGAAAAACAAATGATAGTCCCACTAAGCCCAAACCAGATGGGATGGCTTATTGCTGCAGAATGCTGTGGTAGCCATGCTGGTTAAGTGTGCCTTGAATTCTAAATAAATCACAAACATTTCATATTTTTTTTTCACTTACTTTGCTAGCAAATGCAGCTAGCTAGTTTAGCCTACTGAAACACCCTGCTCAGAGGGATGCTATGTTAGCTAGTTACTTTAGCTAATATGGGGACAACAATGTAGGCTGTTTGTAGAGGTTTGGCTTGGAAAGGTTTTTTCGCCTGGTCACATACAGCTGATTTGTTGTGCATTGAAGTCCACAAGCGAAGGGAAGAGAAGGAATACAACATGGCTGTTATGAGAATGAGCTCGGTTTACGCATGATCAGGGGTGTATTCATTCCGCCGATTTTGTTGAAAAACCTTTCTTAAACGGAATCAAACAGAACAAAACGGGGATAAACAGATAAATGATTAAACCCTATATCAGCTAGATGGCAAGAGTGTGCAAGGCGGTATTGAATGTCACATCAAATTTGTTTCTGGACCTATGTGCACCTACATTGTAAACTTTCATTCATAGGCTAGGTTGTAGCAACCTCATGATGGGTATAGGGAAAATGTGAGTATCATGTCGTAGACTAAACCTATTGATGTTACATTGAACTGGGTGAATAGAATATGAATGTGAGTCATCCAATATGATGTAATAGAAATAAGGCCATGCTCATGAAAAAAAGTGGTCCTCCCTCATCTTAAACAGCACTGACCGCCACTGCTGTGGATGCTACATTGATCTGTCTGAGCTGAGTTAAGTAGTCTGTCATTTTGTTGGATGATATGAAATATACCGCAATCGAAGGCAATCGCTTGTATATCTTGACCACATTGGTATTTTATTATTATTATTTTTTTTTTTATCCTTTATTGAACTAGGCAAGTCAGTTAAGAAAAAATCCTATTTACAATGACGGCCTCTTCCGGCCAAACCCTAACCCGGACGACGCTGAGCCAATTATGATACAGCGGTTATGATACAGCCTGGAATCGAACCAGGATCTGTAGTGACGCCTCTAGCACTGAGATGCAGTGCATTAGACCGCTGCGCCATTTGGTGAAAATTGTTAGTACATTTCGGTTTGTAGCCTATGTGTAACGTATACGCTAGGAGTCAGGAAGCAGGTGCAGAAGGTGAGTTTAATAATGAGAATCAGTAGATAAACAAAACAGGAGAAGCATACTGAACGTGAACAAAACCAATACTGCCTTAAGACTGAGGCTACTGAGAGATAAATAAAGGGGAAGTAATCAGGGTAATGATGAAGTCCAGGTGTGCATAACGATGGGGAGCAGGTGTTCGTAATGATGGTTGCCAGGACCGTTGGTTAGTAGACCGGCGACGTTGAGCGCTGGAGAGAGGAAACGAGAGTAGGCGTGACACTATGTCACTCCGGTTGTTGAAGCTATCTGTTGTATGGTGAACTTGGGCTTCATCAAGGTTTATTTGTGAGTAAATCTGGATTTGATAATAGCCCATGCTTACCTAGCCACCGACCTCACCGCACGTCACTGACACACACATGCACACGCACATTCACACACACAAACACAGCAAACATTTACAGCCTTGCACAGTAGCATATGGAAAAACATTTAATTGTTTTACTTTTACCCCAAATTTCATGGTATCCTTGGTAGATACAGTCTTGTCTCATCGCTGCAACTCCCGTACGGACACGGGAGAGGTGAAGGTCGAGAGCCGTGCGACAGAGCCTAACCCAGAACCTCTAGTGACACAGCTAGCACTGCGATGCAGTGCCTTAGACCACTTCGCCACTCTGGAGGCCAGCATAAGGAAAAATACAATACAATTGTATGTGACAAAATTGGCAGAGTACTACTTAATATTGTAGAACCTGCCTGTGGTCCTACTGTTCTCAATTGTAAATACAGTGGTGATCCCTCCTGTGTCTTAGATCCCTATGGATTATGATCAACATGTGTTAATTCCTGGATTAAGCATGTTTGACTATTGGATTAAAACTAATTGACAATGAGCTGGGAAATGTGTTGTTTTTGGTAGATTATGGGGATTAGGATCTGTAGCGACCGCCTGTCCTATCTTCATCCCTCAGCGCTGACCTCTGAACTTTACTCTTAGCTGGAACTGGTATCCCTCCTCTCCTGTCCTTTGTCCTGGGAAAAGGGACAAGACAAAGATGCACCAAGTCCATAGTCTTCTCCAGGCTGAACCCATTCAGTTTGAAACGATTCATTGATTGCCTGAGAAAATGAACTGTAGCAGTGTTTCAGTCAGGTCAAGGTCAACCCTGAAACACTGTGTTTATTGATGGTTTGCACGAGTTTTCACTACTTCATTTCTGAGAAGTTGTTTCTCTCGTCACATGTTCCAACAAGCTCATCCATTTCTCATAGAGTAGATATTGTCAGTTACCAGCCCCCAGCAGCATAGTACAGTTAGGGGAAAGAGAAACTGGGGTCCATCATTGATGTGTGGTGTTAGCTGTATACCAGCCTGTAGCCTTTACTCAACAGCCCTGATGTTAGCGACATCTCCATATGAAGACCCCTCATTGATTACAGCTAGTTATTTCCCTTAAGTGATGAGGGTAGGGCGGATGGTTGTGTTGTGACCAAAGCAATGGGCCTGTTTTGTTTGCTGAGATGTCACTAGATTAAACCCCATTGAGATCAGAAGATATCTTTGTCTGCTTCCAGGACAATAACATTTTATGAAGGATAAGCCCCTGGATCATCTATTTAAAAATTAAAATACAGTAGGAGCTGATGGAGCAGACATACCTTCTCCTGACTGGCTGGCTGGCTGACAGGCTGTCTGGCTTACTGACTGACTGACTCACTGACTGACTGGCTGGCTGGCCGACAGACTGGCTTACTTGCTAACTGACTGGCTGACTGACAGGCTGACTGACTGGCTGGCTGGCTGGCTGACTGACTGGCTGACGCTTTAGGCTCTGAATGTCTTGGAACTCTTCCTCTCTGGCCTTCTTTACTTCTGTCTCTCATTCTGTTATCTTCCTCTTTCTCTTGGTTAACAATGGTAATTACATCTGATACTGACGGCAAAGCTGACGGCAAAGCTAATTTATTCCTCTGGGCACCAATTCATTCACTCATTTATTTTACTCATTCATTCATTTACAGAAACACACGACCTGGATGTGTCATAATCAGAAGATTATAAACTTCTGATTATGCAAAATAAACTACATTTTCTACATTGTTCTCTGTCCCTGATTGCCACAGTTGGGTCCATACTGTTGCCAAAACAGCCCTCTGTGGTGCTCTAAACCGCCAGCTAAAAGCTGTTAGTATTTAGATGCCTTAGATAGAAGGATAAGGTGGTCTCTCACACAGTGACCTGTGACTATCTTTAATTACCCAAGGAGAGGATTAGAAGGGGAGAAAGAGAGGGTTTATCTGATCCCTGCTTTCTGTGTGTGTGCATCCATGCGCGTGTGCGTGTGTGTATGTGCGTGTGTGTTTGTGTTGGCACAGCTTGTGACAGGTAGAGAGTAATGTGTCCAGCACCCTAGCAGCCTCCCTGAGGGAAGTAATCCCCTCCTCTCAGTCCAATCCAGCAGACCACACAGCTCTCTGGGTTCTGGAGTCACTCAGCTTCATTCACTAGTTGGTATCATTGTCTGCAGAGAAAGTAGTTATCTACTGGGGTTATCTAGAATTAGATCATTCTTTTGTTGGTTGAAAAGAACAGTAAATAGCAAACCCCACCAGCCCTTGGTAATGAAACAAGACTGGTGGGGAGATAACATATCAAGCTTACATGAACGATCCACTGGTGATCAGGTCCAGAGGTTAACCAGTTACAGACCCTGGTTATGAAATTGCACAAGCTTTTAGAATTCGATTTGCCTCCATAAAGTTATCAGTTAGCTCTGTAACCTTTACAATATAGATATCATTTAACTTTGAATACATGGTGCTAAACTCTGGCAGAATTCAAGAATAGGGGTTTTGAAGTAATACATTTACATTAGGACCCCCCCCAGACAGCTCTTGGCATGAGTGTTGTAAGAGTTGGGGTTTATCTCTCACGTGTCTCTGTTTTGATTCTGGACCTAGAGGGTCACAGCTACAGGCCCTGTCTGTCGGTCAGGACTAAAAAAGGCACAAATCTCTCAGCCCGTTGGGCCTGTCCTGTATTTCACGTGACTGACCTGTCTATCTGTCTGTCTCTATGATGAACTGACCCATGCCATTGGAAATCATTCTGCCTGTGTGAGCATGGTGAGCGTGAAGCGAGGACACACGCAGGGGGCTAAAGTTCAGCTCTGTCGCAGACCAGAACTCCAGGCTCGGGGCTGTTGTCGTCACACCAAACTCACGCTGACCTGAGTTCACGTCAGCCGTGACATTTGGTGATGCTTGATGTGAACTTAGGTCAATTGTCAACCTTTAAGACCGGTGTTGGACGTCATGTTCGTTTATAGTTTGGTGCTAAATCTTTCACAAAGGGACAGATATGCCAGACAAAATGTATGTTCTTCAGTAGCTTTTGATGAAGTTTGAAAAAATAATTAACTCTAGCCTTGTATTGTGCTGTACACAGGAGGCTGCTGAGGGGAGGACGGCTCATAATAATGGCTGGAATGGAGTACATGGAGTGGTATCAAACACAAGAAAACCATTGATGTGTTCGATACCATTCCATATATTCCGTTCCAGCCATTACAGCCTGTCCTCCCCAATTAAGGTGCCACCGGCCACCTCTGCTGTACACATAGCATTATTTACTGCCATTATCCTTTCGTCTCCTCTATTCTCCCCTCCTCTCCTCCATTCTCCTCTCCTCTATTCTCCCCTCCTCTCCTCCATTCTCCTCTCCTCTATTCTCCCCTCCTCTCCTCCATTCTCCTCTATTCTCTTCTCCTCCATTCTCCACTATTCTCCTCTCCTCTATTCTCCTCTATTCTCTTCTCCTCCATTCTCCACTATTCTCCTCTCCTCTATTCTCCTCTCCTCTCCTCTATTCTCCACTATTCTCCTCTCCTCTATTCTCCTCTATTCTCCTCTCCTCTATTCTCCACTATTCTCCTCTCCTCCATTCTCCCCTCCTCTATTCTCCTCTATTCTTCTCCATTCTCCACTATTCTCCTCTATTCTCCTCCATTATCCTCTATTCTCCACTATTCTCCTCTCCTCCATTCTCCCCTCCTCTATTCTCCTCTCCTCTATTCTCCTCTATTCTCCTCTATTCTCATCTCCTCTCCTCTCCTCCATTCTCCCCCCTCTCCTCTATTCTCCTCTCCTCTATTCTCCTCCATTATCCTCTATTCTCCTCCATTCTCCTCTCCTCTATTCTCCTCAATTCTCCTCCATTCTCCTCTCCACTCTTCTGCTCTCCTCCATTCTCCTCTCCTCCATTCTCCTCTCCTCCATTCTCCTCTCCACTCTTCTCCTCTCCACTCTTCTCCTCTCCACTCTTCTCCTCTCCTCTATTCTCCTCAATTCTCCTCTATTCTCCTAAATTCTAATCCATTCTCCTCTCCTCTATTCTCCTCTATTCTCCTAAATTCTACTCCATTCTCCTCCATTGCACTCTATTCATTCTCCTCCATTGTACTCTATTCTACTCTCCTCTATTCTTCTCTCCTCTATTCTCATCTCCTCTCATCTATTCTCCTCTCCTCTCCTCTCTCTTGTCATCAGTACATTCCAGCGGTCAGGGGGAACTAAAGCCATGAGACTACATGGCAGATCCATTAACTCTTCACCTGCTGTTAACAGCTACTTGGCTGGATGCAGGGCCCACATTCCACTGCGTGGACAGAGATGAAACCTTGACACATGCTAACATAGATACCAGGAGATAACACAATTATGAGGCTTGTTGTACAGAATAAGGATTATGTGTGTATCTGTGAACAATTATTTGCATTGAGTGTAAGGGACACATTACATGCATTAGAATATAATGGTATTAGTGCCATTTATTTTATTCAATGTTGAGCGATGTGATGTGCTTTGCTGCTTTGCCTTAAGTTTCAATACAGTAAAACTTTATCGATGGACATGTGCTTGACAGGAACGCGACTGCTTGCCTGCACATGGTGAATAAGTGCACATGGTGCATGAAAGGACTTGTGGGGGGAAATGGGACCCATTTCCTATAGGTTGGTCCCAGAAAGGAAAGCCACCAAGGTCAGAGCCAGCCAGCCTGAAAGCCAGAGTCAATATTTATGGATAGTGAACATGTGGCACGCTCCTCTACACACTAATTAAGGCAACAAGTCCACCTCCAGATTATACGGCCACTCAGAGATCACAAGAGGGGATGAAGAGACGCTAACAGCACTTCCAAGTAACTGTAATTCATACACACACTCATTGGAGAAGCTGAGGATAAAACGCTTTGAATGGTCCATTAAACCCCCGTTGCCATCGATAGGACCCAGAATTCTATAACATTTAAGATGAAAGTACACAATAAACTGTTTATCTATAGTGCTCATCTCAAACTTTAACAACAATAATGGTAGATAATGTAAACACATGCTCCATTTAGTCCAGGGGATGCGATGAGAGACAGACAACCACTTCCATTTTAGAGACAGAGAGAGACAGAGAGAGAGAGAGAGAGAGAGAGAGAGAGAGAGAGAGAGAGAGAGAGAGAGAGAGAGAGAGAGAGAGAGAGAGAGAGAGAGAGAGAGAGAGAGAGAGAGATGGAGATGGAGATGAAGAGACATAGAGATATGGAGAGAGAGAGAGAGAGAGAGAGAGAGAGAGAGAGAGAGAGAGAGAGAGAGAGAGAGAGAGAGAGAGAGAGAGAGAGAGAGAGAGAGAGAGAGAGGGAGAGAGAGAGGGAGATGAAGAGACAGAGATATGGCGAGAGAGAGAGAGAAAGAGAAAGAGAGAGAAAGAGAGAGAAAGAGAGAGACAGAGAGAGAGAGAGAGAAAGAGACGTAAATACAGGGACCTGCCCTTTGAATCAAACTCCTCTCATAAAGACACCACGCGTCACTGAATTATACCTCTGCATGATTGGAGAGCTGGGCTACATAAACAGCCAACGTCAAGATTTATATATTTATCGCCTAAGCACAAACAGCTGTTTATAGACGCTGAGGCCTGGAGGAAGAAAAACCCTTAAGCTGTCTATCTATATCTATATCTATACATAACATAGAGAGGCACAGCTTTTAAACCGTCAAACGTTAATGTCAAGTTAAATTGCCATGTAAAGTTAAACATTGCTATTGCTCAACTGGATTTTAATGGGGTCTAATATAGCTAAAACATGTTGTTGGTAGAGAGGCACATTCATTAATGACAGCATATGGTAATATTAGTTAACCTACAGTATATGATCATTTGATGATGATCTATCTCTTAGTACTTATGAAGGTGCTATTAAGGTCTACTTGAAGGAACTTCCGTCAGAGTTTATTATTTAAAAAACGTTTAATATATGATTACGTGTAGAGGTATGTTGACCTTCATGTGGACAGCATTTTCAATCTCCCTCAGATCAAGATGAGGCATAGAGATTTCATATTCTTTCATTTCCCCTGACATTAGCCACAAAAAGTAATAACAGCATTGAATGTTTGTGTGACTTTGACAAAACCGTTTCAACCCCAGTAAATTGGATTGCGTCCTTACAGGAGGGTATGAGGACGACACAATTGATGTTGGTCTCTCTCTCTCTCTGTGTAGGCGTGCTGCTCACAAAGGTTGATTTGAAGTGTAGAGCAGAGAGGATACACAACGGTGAAGATCACATGTCAAACAGACTGAGGCTAATTCATGTGGAGAGGTAGTGTTGTTTAAAGATAAAGGTACACAATTTATGGTATTTCAATGAGAATATTTTCCGCTTACCAAATAAGGAACAGATAGATAATGACATGTTAGCTTCCTGCACTCATAAAGGCATCAAGGGTTTTCACAGAGAAAAAAGTTATATTTAGCCTATGGGCTATTTAAAAACTGCTAAAAGTGTACTTTCAATTGGAATGTTTGTACTTTTATTCCTGGTTTGCCAAATAGCCACATTACTATTTCCCTTTATTTGAATTAATTTGCGCATAATTATTGAGACATAATCCTTCAAGCTCAATTCCAACAAACAAGACAAATTGACTCCCTTTATTCAAGACATCTCTTGGTAAATAAATATCGATGTCAGGTTATACAGAATCAAAGTCAGAAGTGACAGACATTCATTGTCACATTGACAAGTTCAGGCCTCTCTGAAACAGACGCAGGGAGCAGAGACGTTTGTTGTGTGTGTGTATGTGTGTGGAGGAGAGCTATAGGGAGGACAAGATTGTGTCTTGGCATCCCCACAGCAGTGACATTAAAGCTGTGTGGTTTTACGATAATAATAATCTTCAGAGCAGCTGTCTAAACATTGAACTTACATCAACTCCAAGGGCATGCAGTATCTATCTTTGACTTCTTTAACTATGTACTATCTCATGCAACTCTGAGCAGATATATTTCCTCTTTTATTAGTGTTACTTTCTCTACAACATGACCCACTGGGCACACCAGGTCATTTCAACGTGCAAATGTTGGTCATATTTGGTTGAGACGTTGATCAATGAGATTTTCAACAATTATTCTCCCATTCCAAAAAGACAGCCACAAGTTTGTTGAATTTCAAGTGTGTTCTCACTACACTTTCAACCATTGAAAAGCACAACCAAATTCCAATGGAAAAACCATGTGTGATTTTTGGTTAAGTTGTCATCTAAATGTGTTATCACTGCGCTTTCAACCATTTAAAAGCATAACAAAGTTCAAATGGGAATACAATGTCAGATATGTTTTATTTATACAACAACTTAAAAGGATACTTTGGGAATTTGGCAATCCGGCCCTTTATCTACTTTCCCAGAGTCAGATGAACTCATTGATACCATTTTTATGTCTCTGTGTGCAGTTTGAAGGAAGTTGCTAACTAGTGCTAGCGCATGAGCTAACTAGCGATAGCGCAATGACTGGAAGTCTATCTGCTAGCATGCTAGTTAGCATTGGCTCATGAAACTACCTCTAACTTCCTTCATGCTGGACACAGAGACATAAAAATGGTATCCACAAGTTCATCTGAGTCTGAGGAAATAGATTAAGGGACTCATTACCAAAATCTCGAAGTATCCCTTTAATGTGTTTTCACTTTCATCTAATAGCACAACCAAATGACCTGAATTGCCCGTTAAGATAATATTAAAGCACATAGTGCAAGTGATCAATGCTGTTCTGCGCAGATTATTACAGCAATTGTGAAGATCTCCACAGACCTGCGACCTTTACATGCTATCTTGGACATGCATGCTTGCTATGATTACATAAGAAGACATTTATAGTTACAGTAGGCTAACCTCAAAATGTGGCCATGGATGTGTTACTCGTTTTAAGGTTAAATAAATACTTTTAGATTAGTTTGTAAGTTAGTCTTAACTTTTGACAACTTTTGACAACACAACCAAATATCAACATTTAAAAGATATCTAATGCTTGGATAGTTTCATTGGAGCCACTGGCCTAATGCTATTCTATAACTTTGGGGGGGGATCCAACATATTTTGTGAATCCAACATATTTTTTAAACATTTTTTTTTATTTCACCTTTATTTAACCAGGTAGGCCAGTTGAGAACAAGTTCTCATTTACAACTGCGACCTGGAAGAGGTAAATCAAAGCTGTGCGACAAAAACAACAACACAGAGTTACACATAAACAAACGTACACTGAATAACACAATAATTATAATTTGTTAACTTGTTAATAAGCTATTTACTGTAGTGCAAAAGTGATATTGAATTGTATTTTGTTGTCAACAAATTCCAGTTTGTCAACAAATGAATAATTGATATGTTGGATTCACGTCTCCATCTCAACCAAACATCTAAGTTAAAGGATAGGACTAAATCTGATCTAATCAAATTTTAAATGCACTTTAAATAAAGTCTGATTTGATTTAGTCCTAATCTTTAACTTAAATTCATGTTTGAGATGTAGATGGGAATCCAACGTATTAATGATTAACTTGAAGATTAAATGTCAAATCAACCAAAGCTTGAAACCCTAGGTCTATATGTATTGTCTGTTTTTAGTTGAACCCTGGGTTGAATTGAAACAATAGCTGTTGATGACTTTGTAAATGTTATGAAGGCCTAAATAGTCTCATTGATGATATATGACTTATAAAGTCTGGTTACATTTCATTTGATTTGTCAAATCTATCCTTTGGAATGACTTCGATAGCAACAGTGAATATATTTAGTTATTAAGAGGTCTCTCAATAAGCATTCTCGCTATACCACTTTGGTAGTAGTCAGTGACAAATATAAAAGCTAAGCTAGGCTTGGTTAAAACACTGGATGGAAGACCAAATGAATAGCTGTATAGGTGCTGTCCAGCCTGTTGTATTTTTTGGGGATAGTGTATATAACGTTGAAGATCTGACATTGTTTCATAGGAACAAATTCAACATATTTTATACAGGGTTTTTCTATGTTGACAATTGATTACAATGATTACAATATCCTGTGGTTAAAATTTCACCCTCAAAACAGCAGCTTTACGTTGACTACTTTTTTTAAATTTCCACGTAGATTCCACGTCACAATACATTGAAACAAGGTTGGAAACAAGGTTGATTCAACCAGTTTGTGCCCAGTAGGAAATGTCCAAATCTTCTCTATAATGTTGTTGTAAAATTATGACATAACCTCTGCAATATTTTGTAACTTTTATGAAACAAACTTGTTTTGCTCGACAGATGCGTTTATAACATTGACCTGCTGCCAGCATGGTTCAAAGGATAGGCCTAATACCAGTTTTAGAATATACCATACAAACAGCAATAAGTCTTCAGCACTTTTAGTGGAAATTGTAAATATGTATGAGCGATTAGGGCTTTTCACAGCCAGTAAAATCGTAGAAACTTTGTTAACGGTTCCTCACAATACGTTTCCTTTATCCGTTTGTCTTCATTCGTGGCAGTTCGGCTAAATATTTCTGTGACTAAACTAACTGTTCTGTATGCAGTAAGCCCCCCAATCTGCTCTGGAATGCCATTTCATTGGCGGTTTCCTTTGTTTACCCTATATAATATGGTTAAGGGGTGTGCTTAGCGTAATGAATAATTAGGTGGATAAAACGAATGTGTCCTTCAATTAAAACTAGTGGCTTTAAGAAAATTAAATGAAGGTTAATACCCGTTGTAGGCCCCACATCTGTAATTCAAAGTTCTCTCATCACATGCCAGATGACCATTATGTGCCATTTGTATCAGAATAAACAATGCGCAGCTGGTTCGTATTCCCTGCTACATGGATAAAGTGGAACAGCAGCAGCAATGTGAAGGGAATGGAACCACTGCCATGAGGCTTAACACAGTGAGACTAACAGAAGGACATCATGTCCCCGATCTATGCCTGGTGGTGTAGAGTCGACACAACCATTCTCTTAACAACTTGTGGATGTTTTTTTAAGGTATTCTCATAAAGTTGAACCAGGCTACATTGGTTAAGTAAAGACCATGATTATTTTAAAGGTTTAGTATTGAAGTAAAATGCTGTATGTGTTTTATCAATTATATTCACCACAGCCTACGCTAATAGGCAACTGTGTAAAAACAAATACAGCAGCCATATTGTAAAGGTTGTGTTGTTTCTGCTTTGGGTCACATACAGTAGAGTTGTTTGAGTTGGACAGGCTGACAGAGAGTGTTGTACCGCAGTAGTTTCCTTGTTCTTCACATGTCTTTCACAATGTTAAGCAGAGCAGCTAGTGTAATCTACAGTTAAAAACTACTGAAACTCTCAGATCTCTCAATGCATCTCATTACACGCCTTGTCATTCGACAACTGCGCTTTTGATCTTTTCAAATCAAACCACCCATCGCATATCGTGGAGGCTTGCCATGGCACTACAAATAGACATGTCTGAGAGTTGGTGCTCTTCCAAAATACACAAAAACATGCATACACAGACAGAGTCAATGGCTCAACCTGGTCTCAAAGACTAGATATTTTATCTTTATTTAACTAGGCAAGTCAGTTAAGAACAAATTCTTACTTTCAATGATGGCCTAGAAACAGTAGGTTAACTGCCTTGTTCAGGGGCAGAACGACAGATTTTTACCTTGTCAGCTCAGGGATTTGATCTTGATACTTTTGGATTACTAGTCCAACACTCTAACCACTAGGCTACCTGCCACCCCATGTATAACATAGTAAATGTAAATCCGGGACACTCAAATAGGTATGATATGTTACATTTGGTATGGTTACATAAGACAGAAGGTTACTTAAGGCAAACATTAAAGGAGGGTGGTTGGTCGGGGTAGATGGGATAGTGTATAACGCGAAAGTCTAGCAACCCAAGTTTGCATGTTTGAATCACAGAGAACGTTAGGATTTTAGCTAATAAGAAACTTTGCAACTACTTACTACTTTTTAGCTACTTTGCAACTAGATATCATGTTAGCTAACCCTTACATTAACCTTAACCTTTAACCTAACTCCTAACCCTAACCTTAACGCCGAACCCTAACCCCTAGCCTAGCTAATGTTAGCCAACTAGCTAATGCTAGTGTTAGCCACCTAGCTAACATTAGCTACAACAAATTGGAATTCGTAACATATCAAACATTTTGCAAATTTGTAACATATTGTATGAGTGCAATAATTCATAACATATTGTACAAAATTCAATTGGTAACATATCATACTAATTGCAATTGGTAACATATCATACGAAACGGCTGATGGACATCCACAAAATAATACATAGACCTACCTACCATACAAAGCGTAACATATCATTCTAATTGGAGTGTCCTGGATTTACATTTAATATGTTACCTCTACCCTTGAATCCAGTTTAAAATAAATTAAAAAAATTATGTTGGGTTATCTCACATCCGACTATGATTGATCAGTGATTATTTGGCCTGTATGTGGTTGGGGCAAGGAAAAGACCACTCGCTCGGTTTATGCATGGTCCATTGAGAAACACTGGGACCCTTGTCAGCATGTCCAGATCTTACCCAAGAATTAAACATGTTATTTTCCTAACCTGGCTAAATAATTACATTACCTAAGACTCTATAAAGTGGAACAAACAGTAGCATATAGACCCTGGCTTCTTCTTATGTGCCTTGACTGACAGATTGGCTTTCATCAAAGTAACCAGCCAATGAACTTATATAGTCATTTTGCTACGCTAAGAACACTAAATTGATCCTCATATGCGGAACATCTGGTGAAAAGCAATTTCCACCCAAGTGTTTTAGTATTTCCTCCTAATTAATTTCATATGTACATGACAAGAACGGAGCAGCCTCCCAGAGCCAACGCATAAAGCCAGCTTTGTTCCCCCCTCCGTTAGAAAAGTCGTCTGTGGCTCCTCGCTTGTTAAACCACGTTATCGCTTTGACGCTCCCATCATGTTGAAAGCTCCGTTTCTAGGAGGACTACTAAAGTTTTATGTTTTCATTTGGACAGTTGGATCGGTCGGTGACTTGCGTAGCCAGAAGGGCATGACAGAGCCCTAAGGTGAAGGAGTAGAGTGCATGCTCACAGAGTGCAGCAGGGACGCAGTGTAAAGTGAGTGCTAAGGCGTCAAGCTAAGCCACAATGTAGAACTTTGTGTGAGTTATGGACGTGGCTACTGTAAGTACTTTGGGTGTGATATGACACCCTATGTATCAGAAGTTGGAAAGGCATGGCAGAGTAATGGCGCACGTGAGCTTCCGTTAAACTTTTTTTTATTTTCTGTTGATGAAAGGATCCACATAACAAGTACTACAGTGCCTTCAGAAAGTATTCATACCCCTTGACTTATTCCACCTTCTCTTGTGTTACAGTGTGAATTTAAAATCTACACACAATACAACATTTTGCAAAGTATTGAAAACGAAATACAGAAATATCTCATGTACATACGTATTCACACCTCTGAGTCAATGCATGTTAGAATCACCTTTGGCAGGAATTACAGCTGTGAGTCTTTCTGGGTAAGTCTCTGTGAGCTTTAAATCCATTTTAAATTCAGGCTGTAACACCACATATTGTGGAAAAAGTTAAGGGGTGTGAATACTTTCTGAAGGCTCTAATTTAAGACCATTTTAGTCATCTAAGGTGTCAGTCTCCATCGGGCAAAAACTGGTTGAATCTACGTTGCTTCCACGTCATTTCAACAAAGAAAATCAATGTGATGATGTTGAATCATCTTGGAAAACTGATTGGATTTGCAAAAAGTCATCAACGTAAGGGAAGATGGTATTTTCTTCACTCACTTTAAAAAAATTTTTTTTGCTGAATTTATCTTCAATTCACGTTAGTTGACACCTCAACCAAATATAAATCAAAACTACATGTTGAACCAACGTCTGTGCCCAGTGGGTACGGCCCACTATCCTTGATTGATTATAAAGTTTAATTGTAGAAGCATTGAGACAAAACAGCTCCTGTTATTACCTGCCTAGTTGACAACTCTGTGTTGTTCCCAGAACGACATGGCGTCTTCAGATGAAAGTTGAGCCTCGAACAGATGAATCATTAAAGAGCGATATGTCTCCCACCTCGTTATTGTTTTTACACAATCATCCTGCCGCCACTAGATCGAAGCCAGCGTGGGCTCTGTTTGGATAAGGTGTCTGGGACCACCTGGACGAATGGAACTTCTGTTTACCAGACCGCACGTTGCACACCTGTAGATTTTTAAACGTTTTTTTTTTTTTTACAATGGGCTTTCCTCCACCTTCACAGTTTAAGCTTTTCATCTTTACTGGCTTCTTCATCTACAGAGGGGGAGATGTGACGACACGTTGCTACAGAAGAAACGACTGACTGACTGACTGACACTGACTGGGCAGGCAGAAGTTGTAGCTAGCCTAGTGGAGCGGATGTCTTGTCTGTACACAAATGAACAAGAATGGGAAATATTTCCCAACACTGATGAGGCCAGAGATAAAAGCAGGTGTTTGTGTTTGAAGGTAAAGGAGGAAGATTGAAGGTGTGTTTGAAGGTAAAAGAGAGATTGGAGGCTGAGGAAGACAGACAACAGTTGGTTACTGTAGAACACAAGGAAACCTAATCCCTCCTTATATTTTCCTTTCACAGCTGTTTTCATAGCTGTACTCCTCTTTCAACTCAATTTGGCACCAGAGAACTATGACCTTGCCATTCCAAACATATTTACTTTGCATTTTATGACTACCGATGACAACAACATAACATATTTCCCAACTTGTTTACATCATATTATTTCCAGCAATTCAAACCATATTTTTTGTCAATCATCTTTTTCATGGGGACAGATAAAATCTACCCCTGCTGCCTTTTCCTGAGCCTCTTACACACATATGTAGTCATCCACCCTGGACTCTGTGGGTAGGAAACCCTGTGTCATTGTAATCCAGAGTTCCTAGGTCTATCCCTGTACTGAAGAAACCCTCTTCTCTGCTGCAGCTTCAAAGCATTTTTCCCTGAGTGGCAGAGTTACAGGCTCTTTGTGGCTTGGGCTATTTGTAAGAGGGTTTGGAGAGTGACTTGTTTCCCTCTGCTTTCTGAAAGGGCCCAGTGCGTGTCTGAGGCGGTCTAAAGTTACGGCCAGGAGCACCGGCATTACAACCCGACGACTGACTGGAAAAATGGGGTGAGCTCCCTTCGACCAGCTTCTAACAAAAACACCAATAGGACGGAGCAGAGTGAGTGGAGCAGGAAACAACAGATTAGAGCTCTGATCTCAATCTAGCCTCCTCTGGTTATTGAGAAATAATAGCACTGAAGAGGAAGTCATTTAAACTGCCTTTAATCAATTTCTCTTTGACGAACGAGGGGAACGAGCAGCATGAAAGGCCAGAGAGAAGAGGAGAGAAGAGAGGAGAAGGCAGAGTGGGGTCGTACTAGCTCTAACCAACAGGGGCTGGTGGGTGTAGAAGGGAAGGGATGGGCTCTAATTTGTCTTCTCAGGGTGTCTGGGCATCTGAAGACGTGATCATCACCGCAGTGCAGCCCAGCACAGCTCACAGGTCTTGAAGCCATGTGTAAGTGTAAATGGTTCCAAGGCTCCCTGACAGTAAAATCACGTTGCCAGAATTACCACCAACTCCAAATGAAACACTAACCCACTTTTAAAGGTCTCATTCAAAATCCTGTGGCTTTTTTTAAATGGGACATAAGGGAGCAATTTCCCCCAAAATATGGTATAGCCTAACAAGTGTTGAAGAAACTGACACAGTGTCAGTGTAAATCAAAGAGATATCTCAGATAAGTATGTTGCATTATTGAAGCATAATACATTAGTATTCATGTATGATGAATTACAAATGCAAATAATGTAATATACAAGAGACTTTAGGGATTGATTAAACAAATACAAAGTTTAGAGTTTGCTCTGAAAGACACCATAATTGTTACGTTTCGTGCTTTGGTTTTACAGCTATGAAATGCACATAAATTGTAGCTATGTGTGCCTATCCACTCAAAAGACTGCAGCCTACAAATCTGCCCATTTTAAATTCAAGAGAGGAGGAACCCTTTAATTTAAGCCCTGAAAAATGAAGTCATTCATTCCGTGCTGAACTGCACCACGACCCACGAGGTTAGATAAACAAGTCCCTTAATTGCATTACTGTCAAAACACCCTGCCCTTGTTCCTGCCATGATGTAAACTCCCTCCCACTATCACATTACACTTACATTAGCCAGTGAAACTGACAGATGACAAAAAGACAGCAGGATATTCATGCCTGGTTTTGAGGATAGGGAGGGAGAGAAGCAGGGTGGGCCTGTAGCTGCAACCTGGACTCAAGAGTAGACATAACATAGTAAATTTAAATCTGAGACACTCCAATTAATATGATATGTTACATTTTGTATGGTATATATACATTTGTGGATGTCCATCATCCATTTCGTTTGATAATTGACTTATTTGATACATGTATAATACAATATGTTACGAGTTCCAATTTGTTGTGGCTAATGTTAGCTAGGTGTCTAACGCTAACGTTATGTAGGTGGCTAACGTTAGCTAAACTAGGGGTTAGGGGTTAAGGTTAGGGCCAGGAGTTAGGTTAAAGGGCAAAGGTTAGCTAACATGCTAAGAAGTAGTAAGTAGTTGCAACGTTGCTAAATAGCTAAAATGCTGAAGTTGCTAGACGTTTTGCATTATACGCCTACCCATCCAACCTAACCAACCATCCTACTTGAATTTTTACCTTAAGTAACCTTCTGTCTTATGGTACCTGGGACTGTTCTCAGCTAGTTGTCTAAAGGGAGAACAGTGGAACATGATAGAAAAAGTGAAGGAAGACAAGAACCAAAGTCCTGCGTTATGTTAGGATGAAGACAGGCTACAAACCACCAACCCAGCTGGTCTCCCAGATCTTACCATCCTACAGTACATAACAGCCCCTACAGGAATATCCGGAAGCCTACCAGACTGCTGGGGCTCCAACCTCAACACCGGAGTCCAATCTGGACCTAATACTGTGTTCATCCTCAGTTTCTCCAGTTTTCTGACCTGTTTGTTTCTGCTCAATAGGATTTGTAGGGCTGTAAGAACGGTCCAACAGCAAAAAGGCCATAAAGGCAAAAAGGATCTGAGGAGCTATAGGTCCACATGGGAATGTTACGTTTTCAACTAAAATCACGGAAGCTGGGTATGGAAGCCATCTTTCCCTTTGAAAGCAGTTCAGCCAAGCCTTAATTGTTTACAATTATAACCAGTCCAAATGTCGTGAATGATATACAGTACCAGTCAAAACTTTGGACACACATACTACTTCCAGGATTTTTCTTTAGTTGTACTATTTTCTTCGTTGTAGAATAATAGTGAAGACATCAAAAATATGAAATAACACATATGGAATCATGTAGGAACCCAAAAAGTGTTAAACAAATCAAAATATGTTTTATATTTGAGGTTCCTCAAAGTAGCCACCCTTTGCCTTGATGACAGCTTTGCACACTCCTGGTAATCTCACAACCAGCTTCTTGAGGTAGTCACCTGGAATGTGTTTCAATTAACAGGTGTGCCTTGTTAAAAGTTAATTTGTGGAATTTCTTTCCTTCTTAATGCATTTAAGCCAATCAGTTGTGTTGTGACAAGGTATGTGGTATACAGAAGATAGCCCTATCTGATAAAATACCAACTCCATATAATGGCAAGAACAGCTCTGTGATGTGCACGCCGAGGAACTTAAAACTTTCCACCTTCTCCACTGCTGTCCCATCGATGTGGATTGGGGGGTGCTCTCTCTGCTGTTTCCCGAAGTTCACGACATCTCCTTTGTTTTGTTGACGTTGAGTGAGAGGTTGTTTTCCTGACACCACACTCAGTGCCCTTATCTCATCCCTATAGGCTGTCTCGTCGTTGTTGGTGATCAAACCTACTACTGTTGTGTCGTTTACAAACTTGATGATTGAGTTTGAGGCGTGCGTAGCCACGCAGTCATGGGTGGACAGGGAGTACAGGAGAGGGCTGAGCACACAGCTTGTGCAGCCCCAGTGTTGAGGGTCAGAAAAGTGGAGATGTTATCTACCTTCACAGCTGGGGGAGGTCCGTCAGGAAATCCAGGACCCAATTGCACAGGGCGGGGTTGAGACCCAGGGCCTCAAGCTTAATGATGAGCTTGGAGGGTACTATGGTGTTGAATGCTGAGCTGTAGTCAATGAACAGCATTCTTACATACAGTTGAAGCCAGAAGTTTACATACACCTCAGCCAAATACATTTAAACTCAGTTTTTCACAATACAGAGCTGGTGTAACTGAGTCAGGTTTGTAGGCCTCCTTGCTCGCACACACTTTTTCAGTTCTGCCCATAAATGTTCTATAGGATTGAAGTCAGGGCTTTGTGATGGCCACTCCAATACCTTGACTTTGTTGTCCTTAAGTCATTTTGCCACAACTTTGGAAGTATGCTTGGGGTCATTGTCCATTTGGAAGACCCATTTGCGACCAAGCTTTAACTTCCTGACTGATGTCTTGAGATGTTGCTTCAATATATGCACATAATTTTCCCACCTCATGATGCCATCTATTTTGTGAAGTGCACCAGTCCCTCCTGCAGCAAAGCACCCCCACAACATGATACTGCCACCCCTGTGCTTCACGGTTGGGATGGTGTTCTTCTGCTTGCAAGCCTCCCCCTTTTCCCTCCAAACATAACAATGGTCATTATAGCCAAACAGTTCTATTTTTGTTTCATCAGACCAGAGGACATTTTTCCAAAAAGTACGATTTTTGTCCACATTTGCTGTTGCAAACCGTAGTCTGGCTTTTTTTATGGCGGTTTTAGAGCAGTGGCTTCTTCCTTGCTGAGTGGCATTTCAGGATATGTCTATATACGACTCGTTGTACTGTGGAAATAAATACGTTTGAACCTGTTTCCTCCAGTATCTTCACAAGGTCCTTTGTTGTTGTTCTGGGATTGATTTGCACTTTTCGCACCAAAGTACGTTCATCTCTAGGAGACAGAACGCGTCTCCTTCCTGAGTGGTAAGACTGCTGCGTGGTCCCATGGTGTTTATAGTTGCATACTATTGTTTGTTCAGCTGAATGTGGTACCTTCAGGTGTTTGGAAATTGCTCCCAAGGATGAACCAGACTTGTGGAGGTCCACAATTATTTTCTGAGGTCTTGGCTGATTTCTTTTGATTTTCCCATGATTTCAAGCAAAGAGCCACTGAGTTTGAAGGTAGGCCGTGAAATACATCCACAGGTACACCTTCAATTGACTCAAATTATGTCAATTAGCCTATCAGAAGCTTCTAAAGCCATGACATAATTTTCTGGAATTTTCTAAGCTGTTTAAAGGCACAGTCAACTCAGTGTATGTAAACTTCTGACCCACTGGAATTGTAATACAGTGAATTATAAGTGAAATAATCTGTCTGTAAACAATTGTTGGAAAAATTACTTGTGTCATGCACAAAGTAGATGTCCTAACCGACTTGCCACAACTATAGTTTGTTAACAAGAAATTTGTGGAGTGGTTGAAAAACGAGTTTTAATGATTCCAACCTAAGTGTATATAAACTTCCGACTTCAACTGTAGGTATTCCTCTTGCCCAGATGGGAAATGCTAGTGTGCAGTGTGATGGCGATTGCATCGTCTGTGGACCAATTGGTGTGGTATCCAAATTGAAGTGGGTCTAGGGTGGCAGGTAAGGTGGAGGTGATATGATCCTTGACTAGTCTCTCAAAACATTTCATGATGACAGAAGTGAGTGCTACGGGGCGATAGCCATTTAGTTCAGTTACCTTTGCCTTCTTGGGTACAGGAACAATGGTGGCCATCTTAAAGCATGTGGGGATAGCAGACTGGGATAGGGAGAAATTGAATATGTCCGTAAACACACCTGCCAGCTGGTCTGCGCATGCTCTAAGGACACGGCTAGGGATGCCGTCTGGGCCGACAGCCAAGCGAGGGCTAACATGCTGACCAGACCGGACACGTCGCGTGCGCGAGCGTCGCAAAATAAATTTAGAAATCCATGTTATTCAATTATTGCGCGCGCCAACGAGCGTCTGCGGTGCCAAGGGCTAAAAGAGAACTCTTTCTATTTCTGACGCAGATCGCGCTGCAAATCCTGCCTCTCCCATCTCATCATTGGTTTATAGAAGCTGGTACCCACGTGCCATCTCCTCATTGGTTATACCCACGTGGGTGAGTGAAAGACGAACTGTTTTGCCAATTGTTGTGGTAATACTATGAAAGTGTAGATGCCAAGTGTCAAGTGAACAAAAGGACTTGAGTTCCTGTATGTTGTTACGATAACACCATGAGTCGTTAATCATGAAGCGTACACCCCAACCTTCTTCTTCCCAAAGAGATGTTTATTTCTGTCGGCGCGACGCATAAAGAATCCCGGTGGCTGTACCGACTCCGACAGCATATCCCGAGAGAGCCATGTTTCCGTGAAACAGAGTATCTTACAATCCCTGATGTCTCTCTGGAAAGCAACCCTTGCCCTAATTTTGTCTACCTTGTTATCTAGAGACTGGACATTGGCGAGTAATATACTCGGAAGCGGTGGGTGGTGTGCACGCTCCCGAAGTCTGACCAGAAGGCCGCTCCGTCTACTTCTTCTGCAGCGACGATGTTTTGAGTTGGCCTCTGGAATCAGATCAAATGCCCTGGGTGGGGGTGCGAACAAAGGATCCGCTTCGGCAAAGTTGTGTTCCTGGTCGTAATGTTAGTAAGTTGACGTCGCTCTGATATACAATAGTTATTCCCGGCTGTATGTAATAAGACTTAAGATTTACTGGGCTAACAATGTAAGAAATAATACATAAAAATACAAAATACTGCATAGTTTCCTAAGGACTAGAAACGAGGCAACCCTCTCTGTCGGCGCCATCTTGCTTTCTTCTATGAGAATGCACAAGATTTAACAAGGCAATCTAATTAGAATGACCCACATGACCGCAGTGAAACGTCACTCCATGAGGTACTGTAGCTACCTATCTGGCCATGGAGGAGGAAGCCTAAAGAGGACTACGCCTCATAAGGAAGATTTTGGTGCAGCAGATTAGTAACAGGCTCTGCTTATCAGTAATACAACAGTAATTGCTCCTTGATGCTGGAGAGAGTGAGAGATGGAGAGAGAAAGAAAAGGAGAAAAAGAAAGAGAGAAAGGGGAATAAAGAGAATGATAGACAGAGAGACAGAAAGAAACAGAAAGACATACAGCCAGAGAGAGAGTGAGAGACAGATGGAGAGACAGAGAGAGAGAGACAGAGAGAGAGAGACATACAGCCAGAGAGACAGAGGGAGAGACAGAGAGAGAGACAGAGAAAGGGAGGGACAGAGAGAGAGACAGAGAGAGAAAGAGAGAGAAAGGGAGGGACAGAGAGAGAGAGAGACAGAGAAAGGGAGGGACAGAGAGAGAGAGAAACACAGAGAGAGAAACACAGAGAATGAGAGAGAGAGAAAAGAAAAGTCCCCTCATCGAGCTGATCCTGGGGCGGAGTTCATAAACTTGTTCTACTAACACACTGAAGCCTCAGGACCAGAACATCCAATCAATCAGAATAAACCAAATTACAACACAGTCAAAACAAAACTACATTGCTTATTGGGAAATACAAGCACAAAACAAAATGCAGTGCTATCTGTCCCTAAATCGACAGTACACCGTGGCTAACTATTTGACCATGGTTACTGATCAAAACCTTAGAAAAACCTTGACAAAGTACAGGCTCAGTGAGCACAGCCTTGCCATTGAGAATGGTAGACACAGGGAAACCTGGCTCCCTGTAGAGGAAAGGCTGTGCAACCACTGCACAACAGCAGAGCCTGAGACGGAGCTGCATTTCCTGACAAAATGTCAAAAAATATCAAACAATTAGAGTGTCATTTCCCCAAATTTGAAACCCTTATTCAAGGTTTCAAAGACCTCTCTGATGAGAGTAGGCTACCCGTCCTGTTGGGGGAGGATGCAGAGAGCCGCGCACTACATTGCTGCCTGCCATAATTTGAGGGACAGTGTCTGACAGACTAATCAACCTGCACATGTCCTCTACTGTATGCTTATTGTTATTGTTCAATGTATGGTTATTTTGACCCTTGGTTATTGTTGTCCCGTAAATATCCAAAGTAAGCTTTGGCAATATCAAATCAAATGTATTTATATAGCCCTTCTTACATCAGCTGATATCTCAAAGTGCTGTACAGAAACCCAGCCTAAAACCCCAAACAATGCAGGTGTAGAAGCACGGTGGCTAGGAAAAACTCCCTAGAAAGGCCAAAACTTAGGAAGAAACCTAGAGAGGAACCAGGCTATGAGGGGGACAGAGAGAGAGAGAGAGAGCGAGAGAGAGAGAGAGGGAGAGGAGATCCCTTTGCTCTGACTGACTGAAGGTAATGACTGCCAATTGACTCCCTGTTCCCATAATCCCCTGTGTCACCATCGACAGATCCTCTTGACCTCTGACCCCTGAATGTAAGGGAGGAATGACAGGAAGTGACAACTTAATAAAACAAACTCATAGGTCAGGGTTCAGCAGAGAAGGTGGCAGTACTTTGACTGCAACCGTTTAGGACAGAGCTAATGAATTAATGTCACAAAGATGACCAAAGGATTCTGACTTTCATAAGTGCTTGACTCAACAGTGAACCCAACAAAGCAGAAACGGCTAAATATTCTGCAGTTTAAAATCTGTGTTTACAAATGTGTTGTGCTTCTATCTTCAGTATCTGTGATGGAAAGACCTTGCATTAGTCTACATCCCTGTTCTTTTGGATTCTATGGCTAGTTCACTGTGTAACCTTTCGGTAGGCTACTCCAACCCACCCGGTCAAAGAACAGTGGACAGGTGGTTTGTTTTTACACTTAAACACATGCAGTGATGTGACCTAAGCAGTGAGTTTGTATTTGAATGCTCAAATGTATGCAGTAAATATTTCCACTCGAGCTCAAGTGACTGACTTCATGGCTGAATCAAAGGTTGTTAGCATTGGCACACACATACTCAACAAGTTTGAACTGAAGCTAAATCACAGACAGTTAACTTCACCAGTAAACACAAGTTATAGCATTACATTGGGACTGGAATCAACAGCTAAACACATATAAAACTCATACATGTAAGCATCAATAATACTATGACACCGTCAGTTAGTTTAATGCACAAACTCAAGCAGCTAGAACCATTCCAACATAAGCAACCATTAACTTTCAAACACTTACTTGTCATAGTATAAGTTAACCCCGCACACATTTCCCAGCTCTAAACAAACAGTCATACTGGAATCAAACCCCCTGAGCATTTAGACAGCTATGTCTGTAACTATGTAACTTCTGACAAGGCAGGCTGAATGGCTTGGGACTGTCTGCTAGCAGCTAGTTATCTCTCTCCCACATTACAGGGGTATCTATAGAGCTGAGAGAAGGAGCTGTGTGAGTGATCTACATGTCAGCAGCCTGCTGAGCCGAGGTCTGAAGAGACCAGCCAAATCAGGGAATTTGTCATCGATCCCTCCGCCTTGTCATCCACCTTATCTGATCCTGCTACATTTCTGCTTCCATCCATGTCCCCTTCCTCCTACATGCACTGCTCCTTCCCCTCCATGCGCCCCCCTCCTCCTCCTCTATGCCCCCTCCTCCTCCTCCTCCTCCTCCCCCTCCATGCACTCCTTCTCCTCTTCCTCTAACCCTCCTCTTCCTCCCCCTCCATGCCCTCCTCCTCTTCCTCATCCATGCCCTCCTCCCCCTTCATGCACTCTCCTCCTCCTCCCCTCCATGCACCCCTCCTCCTCCTCCTCTTCCTCCATAGCCTCCTTGGCCTGCTCCTGCTGCTCCTCTTCCTCCCATCCCCCTCATCCTCTCTCGGAGCAAATAGAAAAATGGAATCTGTCCTTGGGAATGCAAAGTATGTATTAGAACAATAAAGAAATGTTGTTTTGATTTTCACCAGATGTCTTTACGTTTCACCAGATGTCTTCACGTTTCACCAGATGTCTTCACGTTTCACCAGATGTCTTCACGTTTCACCACATGGCTTCACGTTTCACCAGATGTCTTCACGTTTCACCACATGGCTTCACGTTTCACCACATGGCTTCACGTTTCACCACATGGCTTCACGTTTCACCACATGGCTTCACGTTTCACCACATGGCTTCACGTTTCACCACATGGCTTCACGTTTCACCACATGGCTTCACGTTTCACCAGATGTCTTCACGTTTCACCAGATGTCTTCATGTTTCACCAGCTGTCTTCACGTTTCACCAGATCTCTCAAGTTTCACCAGCTGTCTTCACGTTTCACCAGCTGTCTTCACGTTTCACCAGATGTCTTCACATTTCACCAGATCTCTCAAGTTTCACCAGATGGCTTCACGTTTCACCAGATGGCTTCACGTTTCACCAGATGGCTTCACGTTTCACCACATGGCTTCACGTTTCACCAGATGGCTTCACGTTTCACCAGATGGCTTCACGTTTCACCAGATGGCTTCACGTTTCACCACATGGCTTCACGTTTCACCAGATGGCTTCACGTTTCACCAGATGGCTTCACGTTTCACCAGATGGCTTCACGTTTCACCAGATGGCTTCACATTTCACCAGATGGCATCATATTTCACCAGATAGCTTCACGTTTCACCAGATGACTTCACGTTTTACGTCTGCCGTTTTGGGTACAGAATATGCTAATATTTTCTCAATATCACCTTCACTTCCCTTAATAGACCATATTGTTATATGTAATACATTGTGAAAAGCCTTAGTATGTTTCATTTTACCAGGTTTGAATGCTCTAATGTTATAACTCCAGTTACACTGTGGCCTAGACCATCTCAGTGGTCTAGGAGATGAGTCCTTCATGCACCATGTGCTTGGAAGTGGTTCCAATCACATGGAAACTATAATCAACCACCCACTCCGGTCTCAACAACACGTCTGCTGGCTCCTAGCATGTCCAGGCTACGTGTGTCTACAGTGCAGGGTTTATTCTCTCTGTCTCTGTGGGTCTGGCTTGGTGTCACTAGGTGATTTATATGACTGGGAGAGAAAGGACTGCTCTGGATATTCGTCCTGTGTAACCATGTCATCTTCATGTTTCTGGCTCTCCTCTCTGCAGTCTCTCTGCTGCACCGACAATTTGGTGGACAAATATACAATCAACCTCGCTACAGACAGCCCCTTTAGTTAAGGCCGAGCAGTGTGTGAGTTATGGTCGCCAAATGGAAACTGTGGAATTATGGGTGAGCTGCAGGGACTCTTGTCCGTGGGAGGAGGGAGGGAGTGAGAGAGAGACAGATGTCTACAGCCTTGTGGCACAGCATTCACTATAGAACTATACTCAACAAACGATCAGAAACATTGGTTGTTCTCGACAGTGTTTGTGTGCTTGAGCGTGCTTGTATGTGTGCACAGTGTGTGTGTGAGGTAAAGAGGAGGTTACTGCTAGCCCTCTCACCATGCACAAGCTTCTGTAAAGACCAACGGCAGGCTCAAAAACAGCATTGCAGGAATTCCTTCCTAATTGTACATTTTGGCGTCATTTCAAAGAGGAGAAGAAGAGAAGTGCTAGGGCCAGATACTGAGAGTCTTGTGATAGGCCGATATGGGCCAGCACCAACCTCCCCTGGGCTATTTAAAGGTACAGTAGGCTATATTTTCCGCTGTGCAGCGGGGCACCCACCCTTCCGCCGGTCTCCATATTGGAACCAGATGCTGCTGGATGCGAGGCCCCACTAATTGAAGTGGACAGGGCAGATGGAAGTTCCTCGCCCTGCCTGCATACCACCCCCTGTTGGCTTTCATGTGATCGAAAATCTCTGCTGCATGGGTGGTGATGGGTGGGGTGGTCCACCCAGGAACACATACACACATACACACACATGTACGTACACATGTACACACATGCATACACATGCACAAACTCACTCACACGTAAACCCCCCCCCCCCCCCAGGTCCAGCAGCAGCAGAGAGGAAGAGGACTTGTCTGACCTTTAGAAGATAGATAGATGTTCCACAGCTGGAGTTAGAGGGGTTACGTACTGTGAAACATCCATGCAATACTTATGACAACGCTGATAAGATTGGCATGTTTACTACAGTTCGCCAAACTCTTCACCGTGGTCTACATGGCACGTGGTGTCACTGAAAGAGAAAAGAGTTCAATGAAATGTTGAAAAACACATTTATAGAGTTGGGAAATAGCTTGAAGGAATTGCATATACAATGTGTATAGCCCCATAGTAGTTAATTTCATAATTTCATAAATTATAATAGTATTATTATTATATTTTTTTTAATGCATCGTTGAACTTTTATTTGTGTGTTACCAGATTTGTTAAAATTGCTACAAAAACACTACACACATCATTTAAAGAAGTATTAATAGCAGCTCATAAGCAGTGGTTCCTATGTGGACAAATTCATTCAGGTTTTAGCTACCGATTGGTTTCATTATGTTATAGTGTTCACAAGTTATTGACATTGTCCTATTGACTGGTAGGGACTCTGGGAGTGTTGTGTGTAGTGGAGCTTGTGTCTACTTTGAGTTCGACCAGAGAGTCTGAAGCCCTTTGAGCGTTCATCACCTGGCCGTAAAACACTGGCATGGCGCTAAGCCTGCAACTCTATCCAGCCATAAATTACTACAGCGCCTAGCAACCATAAGAACACTTGTATGATGTGTGTGTGTGTGTGTGTGAACAAGAAATAGAGCTCCATAGTGTGTTGCAGGTGGTAAGTGAGGCAGAGAGGTAGGAGGAATTATGTCAGGGAGGCAACTTGAAACGCTGCATGGCTTTACACAGCCAAACGCTTGCTGTTTGGTAACCTAACATCGTGACACAACCGTGCACACGTTTGCATTTATTTTTTGTTTTATTTAGTGTAATAATGTTTGATATTTTGACACACAAACATGGCCTTGCAAGTGACCAAAATGTGTCATTAAACACATTATTTTCAGTTCAAGTCAGGTCAAACTGATGCAAATAATGAAATATTCCTTTTATAGGCTTTACAGTGGATTAGAGGCTGCTGAGCACACCTCTTATCTACAGACATTAAAGCATTAGATGCTTTTTAAACTTGATTTAACTAGGCAAGTCAGTTAAGAACAAATTCTTATTTACAATGACGGCCTACCCCGGCCAACGCTGGGCCAATTGTGCACCGCCCTATGGGACTCCCAATGACAGCCGGGTGTGATACAGCCTGGATTTGAACCGGGGACTGTAGTGACACCTCTTGCACTAAGATGCAGTGCCTTAGACAGCTGCGCCACACGGGAGCCAGATATTGTCAGAGTGTGAAGGAAAAGCCTGTGGATTGACAGGAAATGTCTTCTGTGATAGTGTGTGGTGTGTAGCTGGACTTGGTTGACCTGCTGCGACCTCTCCGTTCAGCCTCAGCAATCTCTGCCTGGACCAAGATGCAAGACAACATTAACAACAAATCCCCATCTGTGTAGATTTGGAATATAATCTGATCTATAGTCTGAATATAATCTGACCTGTAGGAGAAGGTCATGACTTGAGGAGTCTGTTGCTATTACAATCATTCTATTAGAAACCTTTCCTGGCTTAGAAACTGTAAAATGCACAAAAAAATACATTTTATAGGAATACCCTGTAGGTTTTCAGATTAAAGGGATTAAATCTGTGAGGGATTCATCCTGACTGAGCCGTGCATTCAGGGACGAGGAAATCAAATGAGTGACAGACTCAGACATGGGTTACCGTACGTTGTCCCCTGAACTGAGAGGTTAAGAGGTTGTATTATAAACACACACACACTCCTTGGGGGGTAAAGAGGTTGTTTTGTTTCTGCTGTCCAAGCCCTATGGCTGTGATTAAGAGAATGTTCCTGTCCTCTGCGTGTCCTGATGTTTATATGTCACAGCTATTGCAGGAATGCTGAGAGGAGAGGCCAGGAGGGGTCATCGCCAGGATGTAAACATCAACAATTTCTTTCTTAAATGGACTTAGGCCACATGAAAGGCCCCTACAGCAGTAGAAAGCCTGATCCAATGGCTAAAAGTCGCCCTGAGGCACCGATCTAGAATCAGATTAAACCCTCCCTAAATCCTAAACTTAACCATTAGGGCGTAAAATGCCAAAATAACCAAAAATCAGCATCTAGGGACAGCTTCATCCTATGTATACTCCGTGGGCGGTTGGCGATTGCACATGAGGTCAGGGTTTGGGAGAGGGGCTTTACACTGAGATGGCTATCAGAAGTCAGGGTTTAACACCCTCTCTGGAGCAGGGCCATGGCAGGGAGCGGACAATAGATCCTTTGTGACTCCCTGATTGGCCTATCTGATCATTACAAACACACTAAATGGGGAAGTCAATGTGGGGGTAAAGAAAAGGCTCTCAGTCACAACTGAAAGTTTCTTTGGCTTCATGTCGAGCTGTCGGTTTTCAGAATGCGAAGTGGATGTTGTTTGAGCTCAAAACAGGGTTTAGTGTTGTACCAGCGATTTACAACTCTGTAACTTTCATTAATCCTTTATTTAGCCAGATAAATCATTGAGAACAAGTTCTCTTTTACAATAACGACCTGGTAAAAGTTAGACAACTGTCAGTATTGTTGTAATGACCATAAAACATTTGCTCCCCCCGTCCTCCCCTCCGTCCCCCCTCCCCAGTGGTCCGGGATCCCTCAGGGTTTTGTTCAATAGGCACTAAACAGCTAAAAACATTTTGAAACAGAATGAGAAGGGGAGGTACTACCTGATCTACTGAACCTGACCCTGTTGACATGGTTTGAATCAACCAGACATACTGACCCTAGTCCTCTGGGGACGGTTTGTAATGATGCAGATATAGATTCTCTGACAAGGCCCTGACACTTGATATGTTGGTCAACTCCCCGGCGCTCCGTGTTCGATTTACCAAACCATAAACACTGTGTCCTTAGGGACTTGTTGCACTATGAGAAAGCCCAGGACATAGGCTGGCAGCCTAGTATATTACTATGGACCTTCAGCCCCATCTACTGTTGCACTAAACACTACCAGGTAGAGGTGCTGATCTAGGATCAGTTCATGATCCAGAATCCTAACCCAAAACCATAACGTAAGAAAACGTCAAACTGATTTTAGATCAGTATGTGGGAGCAATGTGGCTCACAGATACACTACTGACTCCACTTACATAAAGGGGCAATCTGCAAATTAAACAATAACAAAGCCGATTTACCAATCCCAGATTTCCCCTTTAAAGGGGTAGTTCAGGATTTTGGCAACTAAGCACTCTATCTACCTCCCCAGAGTCAGATGAACTCGTGGATAACAGTTTTATGTCTCTGCGTCCAGTATGAAGGAAGTTAGAGGTAGTTTCACAATCTAAGCTAGTTAGCACTGGCTCGCGAAACTACCTCTAACTTCCTTCATACTGGACGCAGAGACATAAAACTGTTATCCACGAGTTCATCTGACTCTAGGGAACGAGATAATTGCCAAAATACTGAATTATCCCTTTTAATGTGTTTTCATTGTGTTTCATCTAATAGCACAACCAAATGACCTGAATTGCCTGTTGAGATTACATTAAAAGTACATAGTGCAAGTGATCAATGCTGTTCTGCACAGATTATTGGAGCAATTGTGAAGATCTCCACAGACCTGCGACCTTTGCATGCTATTTTGAACATGCACGCTTTCAATGATTACATAAGACATTTGTAGCTTATTCATTGACAAAAGTGAACTATCCCTATAAGTTGAGGGAGAGAAACAAATTCATCCTCACAACTACAACCAGACACATTCTTTAAGGTTACAAAAACAAGTTAATGACGTCAGAAAGTAGAGTGAAATTCCCACAGCTGCGGCTGCTGTCCCAGCCCAGGTGAGTGTCTCCAGGACATATGTGTACTGTGTTGTAGTCAGAGTAGATAGGCGTCTGTCTACGTCAGGATGTAGCTGTGAATGACCTCTGTGTGATGTGAGAGTTTCACTACCTCAGGGAAACTTCCTATCTTAACATACAGTACATGTGCATATGTTGGGACTTCAGGGCAAATGATTTACTCAATGAAGTCAATTGGAGATCCTACAACTGCTGCGATGAGTGAAAATGTGTGTTGTGAAAATGTGCCTGAACAGAAAAATTAATACTGCTTAAAATAAGAAGTATCCCCCCTAAAAAGCCTAAATACTTGATATATTGTTATATATAAATACAAAGTTCTATTGAAATCCATATGTGCATTACACATGCAGAATTGAGGTTGGATTGGTCCATCAGAGAGTTGAACACGAACAGTCCCAGCTCCCAGTACCTTCTGAGCTGAGCAGTGTAACCTGAGTTAGTCACAGGTCAGAGGTTCCTTGTCCCCCCTGCCTTCCTTCCTTCTACTGACCTGTATTCTTGTTGGCTTTCTGTTCAGGTTTTCTAATGACAACTAATAATACAAACCCTCACACATCTCCCTCTGTTTATACAGCTGAAGTCGGAAGTTGGCATACACTTAGGTTGGTGTCATTAAAACTCGTTTTTCAAACACTTCACAAATATCTTGATAACAAACTATAGTTTTGGCAAGTCGGTTAGGACATCTACTTTGTGCATGACACAAGTCCTTTTTCCAACAATTGTTTACAGACAGATTATTTCACTTATTTTCACTGTATCACAATTCCAGTGGGTCAGAAGTTTACATACACTAAGTTGATTGTGCCTTTAAACAGCTTGGAAAATTCCCCAAAATTATGTCATTGCTTTAGAAGCTTCTGATAGGCTAATTGACATAATTTGAGTCAATTGGAGGTGTACCTGTGGATGTATTTCAATGCCTACCTTCAAACTCAGCGCCTCTTTGCTTGACATCATGGGAAAATCAAAAGAAATCAGCAAAGACCTCAGAAAAAAAATTGTGGACCCCCGCAAGTCTGGTTCATTCTTGGGAGCAATTTCCAAATGCCTGAAGGTACCACGTTTGTCTGTACAAACAATAGTACGCAAGTATAAACACCATGGGACCACGCAGCCGTCATACCGCTCAGGAAGGAGATGCGTTCTGTCTCCTAGAGATGAACGTACTTTGGTGCGAGTGTAACGGATGTGAAATGGCTAGCTAGTTAGCGGGTGCGCGCTAGTAGCATTTCAATCAGTTACGTCACTTGCTCTGAGACATTAAGTAGGGTTGCCCCTTGCTCTGCAAGGGCCGTGGCCTTTGTGGAGCGATGGGTAACGATGCTTCGTGGGCAACCGTTGTTGATGTGTGCAGAGGTCCCTGGTTCGCGCCCGTTTCGGGGTGAGGGGACGACGTAAAGTTATACTGTTACATTGATGCTGTTGACCCGGATCACTGGTTGCTGCGGAAAAGGAGGAGGTTGAAAGGGGGGTGAGTGTAACGGATGTGAAATGGCTAGCTAGTTAGCGGGTGCGCGCTAGTAGCATTTCAATCAGTTACGTCACTTGCTCTGAGACATTAAGTAGGGTTGCCCCTTGCTCTGCAAGGGCCGCGGCCTTTGTGGAGCGATGGGTAGCGATGCTTCGTGGGCAACCGTTGTTGATGTGTGCAGAGGGTCCCTGGTTCGCGCCCGTGTCGGGGCGAGGGGACGACGTAAGGTTATAACTGTTACATGAAAAGTGCAAATAAATCCCAGAACAACAGCAAAGGACCTTGTGAAGATGCTGGAGGAAAAAGGAACAAAAGTATCTATATCCACAGTAAAACGAGTCCTATATCGATATAACCTGAAAGGCCGCTCAGCAAGGAAGAAGCCACTGCTCAAAAACCACAATAAAAAAGCCAGACTATGGTTTGCAACTGCACATGGGGACAAAGATCGTACTTTTTGGAGAAATGTCCTCTGGTCTGATGAAACAAAAAAATTGTTTGGCCATAATGACCATCGTTATGTTTGGAGGAAAAATGGGGAGGCTTGCAAGCTGAAGAACACCATCCCACGGGGGTGTCAGCATCATGTTGTGGGGGTGCTTTGCTGTAGGGGGGACTGGTGCACTTCACAAAATAGATGGCATCATGAGGTGGGGAAATTACATGGATATATTGAAGCAACATCTCAAGGCATCAGTCAAGAAGTTAAAGCTTGGTAGCAAATGGGTCTTCCAAATGGACAATGACCCCAAGCATACTTCCAAAGTTGTGGCAAAATGACTTAAGGACAACAAAGTCAAGGTATTGGAGTGTCCATCACAAAGCCCTGACCTCAATCCTATAGAAGATGTGTGGGCAGAACTGAAAAAGTGTGTGCGAGCAAGGAGGCCTACAAACCGGACTCAGTTACATCAGTTCTGTCAGGAGGAATGGGCCAAAATTCACCCAACTTATTGTGGGAAGCTTGTGGAAGGTTACCCGAAACGTTTGACCCGAATTAAACAATTTAAAGGCAATGCTACCATCTACTAATTGAATGTATGTAAACTTCTGACCCACTGGGAATGTAATGAAAGGAATAAAAGCTGAAATAAATCATTCTCTCCACTATTATTCTGACATTTCACATTCTTAAAATAAAGTGGTGATCCTAACTGACCTAAAACAGGGAATTTGTACTAGGATTAAATGTCAGGAATTGTGAAAAACTGAGTTTAAATGTATTTGGCTAAGGTGTATGTAAACTTCCGACTTCAACTGTACTGACTGAGACCTCTGTCTGTGTCTGTGTGTGTGTTCCCTTTCATTCCTTCTCCCACCCCCTATTTCCTTCAGTTCTGAAATCTTTAGCCTGAAGGTAAAAACACCTACCAGGTTTTTTCTAGGTAAATGTGAGATAAGACAATAGGATCTGTAGAGGTGTCTTGTTACAGACAGAGAGGCAGAGCTGGGTCCAGACACTGTAAACCTCTCCTTTCTCACCTACAAGGTCGCCTCCACACACCAGGTGTGAAAAATGCTACAAAAACAGCAGCGTTGGGGACCAAAAACGTTTCAGCATTTGCCCCCAAACTCATAATTTGACTTGAACTGTGCCGGGTTGGTTGCAGCTTTGCAAGCTGTTAAGTTTTTGATGTATTATTTTCAAGTGCACATGTTCCGTGTTATGCTAGTCACTGTGGAGGAATGTGGAGTTAATGGACAATGAAGTTATTGAAGAGAGAGATAGAGAGAGAGAGTGCTTTACCTATTTGCACATCGTTACAACACTGTATATAGACATAATATGATATTTGAAATGTCTTTATTATTTTGGAACTTCTGTGAGTGTAATGTTTACTGTACATTTTTGTTGTTTATTTCACTTTTGTTTATTATCTACTTTACTTGCTTTGGCAATGTCAACATGTGTTTCTCATGCCAATAAAGCCCTTAAATGGAATTGAGAGAGTGAGAGTGAGAGATAGAGACAGAGAGAGAGAAAAGGAGAGAGAGAGAGAGAAAGAATTTGACCCCAATAACTACCGTGAAATATGCGTCAACAGTAACCTTGGGAAAATACTCTGCATTATCATTAACAGCAGACTCGTACATTTCCTCGATGAAAACAATGTACTGAGCAAATGTGAAATTGGCTTTTTACCAAATTACCGTAAAACAGACCATGTATTCACCCTACACACCCTAATTGACAACCAAACAAACCAAAACAAAGGCAAAGTCTTCTCATGCTTTGTTGATTTCAAAAAAGCCTTTGACTCAATTTGGCATGAGGGTCTGCTTTTCAAATTGATGGAAAGTGGTGTTGGGGGTAAAACATACGACATTATAAATCACCACCTTCCGGAGACACCTGAAACCCCACCTCTTTAAGGAATACCTAGGATAGGATAAAGCAATCCTTCTGACCCCCCCCCCCCTTAAAAGATTTAGATGCACTATTGTAAAGTGGCTGTTCCACTGGATGTCATAAGGTGAATGCACCAATTTGTAAGTCGCTCTGGATAAGAGCGTCTGCTAAATGACTTAAATGTAAATGTAATAAAATCCATGTACACAAACAACAAGTGTGCGGTTAAAATTGGCAAAAAACACACACATTTCTTCACACAGGGTCGTGGGGTGAGACAGGGATGCAGCTTAAGCCCCACCCTCTTCAACATATATATCAACGAATTGGCGCGGGCACTAGAACAGTCTGCAGCACCCAGCCTCACCCTACTAGACTCTGAAGTCAAATGTCTACTGTTTGCTGATGATCTGTCACCAACCAAGGAGGGCCTAGAGCAGCACCTAGATCTTCTGCACAGATTCTGTCAGACCTGGGCCCTGACAGTAAATCTCAGTAAGACCAAAATAATGGTATTCCAAAAAAGGTCCAGTCGCCAGGACCACAAATTCCGTCTAGACACTGTTGCGCTAGAGCACACAAAAAACTATACATTCCTCGGCCTAAACATCAGCGCCACAGGTAACTTCCACAAAGCTGTGAACGATCTGAGAGACAAGGCAAGAAGGGCATTCTATGCCATCAAAAGGAACATACATTTCAACATACCAATTAGGATCTGGCTAAAAATACTTGAATCAGTCATAGAGCCCATTGCCCTTTATGGTTGTGAGGTCTGGGGTCCGCTCACCAACCAAGACTTCACAAAATGGGACAAACACCAAATTGAGACTCTGCATGCAGAATTCTGCAAAAATATCCTCAGGGTACAACGTAGAACACCAAATAATGCATGCAGAGCAGAATTAGGCCGATACCCACTAATTATCAAAATCCAGAAAATAGCCGTTAAATTCTACAACCACCTAAAAGGAAGCGATTCCCAAACCTTCCATAACAAAGCCATCACCTACAGAGAGATGAACCTGGAGAAGAGTCCCCTAAGCAAGCTGGTCCTAGGGCTCTGTTCACAAACACAAACACACCCCACAGAGCCCCAGGACAGCAGCACAATTAGACCCAACCAAATCATGAGAAAACAAAAAGATAATTACTTGACACATTGGAAAGAATTAACAAAAAAACTGAGCAAACTAGAATGCTATTTGGCCCTAAACAGAGAGTACACAGCGGCAGAATACCTGACCACTGTGACTGACCCAAACTTAAGGAAAGCTTTGACTATGTACAGGCTCAGTGAGCATAGCCTTGCTATTGAGAAAGGCCGCCGTAGGCAGACATGGCTCTCAAGAGAAGACAGGCTATGTGCTCACTGCCCACAAAATGAGGTGGAAACTGAGCTGCACTTCCTAACCTCCTGCCCAATGTATGACCATATTAGAGAGACATATTTCCCTCAGATTACACAGATCCACAAAGAATTCAAAAACAAATTCAATTTTGATAAACTCCCAAATCTTCTGGGTGAAATTCCACAGTGTGCATCACAGCAGCAAGATTTGTGACCTGTTGCCACAAGAAAAGGGCAACCAGTGAAGAACAAACACCATTGTAAATACAACCCATATTTATGGTTATTTATTTTCCCTTGTGCACTTCAACCATTTGTACATTGTTACAACACTGTATATATATAATATGACATTTGTAATGTCTTTATTGTTTTGAAACTTCTGTATGTGTAATGTTTACGGTTAATTTTTATTGTTTATTTCACTTTTGTATATTATTATTACCTCACTTGCTTTGGCAATGTTAACACATGTTTCCCATGCCAATAAAGCTCCTTGAATTGAATTGAGAGAGAGAGAGAGAGGGCCTTCCTAGTTTGTTTCAGAATGATATTGTAGCTCCCTCTGCTGGTGACACTACCACATCGTAACATAATACTACATGGAACTCCTCACTTGAAAGCCTTGTTCTTTTTAGAGGATCGACCACATCCCTCATGGCTTTGAACTGCTTATATTCACTAAGTAGTAGTTTGGCCTGCCCGGCATGACTGACTCACTGCTTTATAAGTTTGAGGGGGAGAGAAACTCTTTGATCCACTCCCATTTAGGCTCCTCCAACTCACTGATGGCTTTATAATCTAGTGGTAAGTATTACATGGATGCCATCTGAGTGACTGTAGATTCTCAGCATGAGGCTTTTGCTCCAGCCCTGCTCTAACACATTTGAATCAGCTAATCACGGTCCAAATGTGAAAATGATTAGTAGTATCAGGTGTTTTAGAGGGGGCAGGAGCAAAAGCCTCCTCCTACAGTTGGCCACTCCTGTATGCTGTCAGTCTACCACAAGTATCCAGTGGATGGCAGGCTTGAGTCATTATTACCCATGTAGTCCTACTATTCAATTAAACTTCTGTGTGTCAATGATTGGAGTTTCTAAATGTGTACATTCTTATGTAACATGTTGGACAGTAACTCAAATGATATTTGATCTTTAGTTTTGTGAATGGATGTGTAATGCCACTACATAAATCAATAAATAAATAGGCTATATTACATATTGTAAGTGTAGTGTTATGATTCATACTGTACAGATTTACACATAGAGACAGGATGTTATTAAAGTAAGGGAAGGTGAGCTGACTATCTGATTCATAAAACTCAGACTATCCTAAATAGGTAGGTTAGGCTACATGTGCTTCTTCCTCACACCTATTGCAAATTATAGTCAGCCTTTGAGAAGTAAACAAGATTATAAAATACAATATGGCCAAAAGTATGTGGACACCTGCTCGTCAAACATCTCATTCCAAAATCATGGTCATTAATATGGAGTTGGTCCCTCCTTCGCTGCTATAACAGCCTCCACTCTTCTGGGAAGGCTTTCCACTAGATGTTGGTACATTACTCTGGGGACTTTCTTCCATCAGCCACAAGAGCATTAGTGAGGATGGGCACTGATGTTGGGCGATTAGGCCTGGCTGGCAGTTGGCGTTCCAATTCACCCCAAAGGTGTTAGATGGAGTTGAAGTCAGGGCTGTGTGCAGGCCAGTCAAGTTCTTCCACACCGATCTCAACAAATCATTTCTGTATGGACCTCACTTTGTGCACTGGTGCATTATCATGTTGAAAGAGGAAAGGGATCCCAAACTTTTGCCACAAAGTTGGACACATAGAATCGTCTAGAATGTCATTGTATGCTGTAGCGTTAAGATTTCCCTTCACTGGAACCAAGGGGCCTAGCCCGAACCATGAAAAACAGCCCCAGACCATTATTCCTCCTCCACCAAACTTTACAGTTGGTACTATGCATTCGGGCAGGTAGCGTTCTCCTGGCATCCTCCAAACACAGATTCGTCCCTTTGGACTGCCAGATGGTGAAGCATGATTCATCACTCCAGAGAAGACATTTCCACTGCTCCAGGTATCCATTGGTGGCTAGCTTTACACCACTCCAGCTGATGCTTGGCATCGCACATGGTAATCTTAGGCTTGTGTGCGGCTGCTCGGCTATGGAAACCCATTTCATGAAGTTCTTGTGCTGATGTTGCTTCCAGAGGCAGTTTGGAACACGTAGTGAGTGTTGCAACCGAGGACAGACGATTTGTACATGCTTCAGCACTCGGTGGTCCCGTTCTGTGAGCTTGTGTGGCCTGATGTAAAAAGGGCTTTATAAATCAATTTGATTGTGGCCTACCACTTCACTGAGCCTTTGTTGCTCCTACAGATTTCCACTTCACAATAACATTGCTTACAGTTGACCGGGGCAGCTTTACCAGGGCAGAAATTTGATTAACTGACTTGTTGGAAAGGTGGTATCCTATGATGGTACCACGTTGAAAGTCACTGAGTTCTTCAGTGTTGGCCATTCTACTGCCAATGTTTGTCTTTGGAGATTGCTGTGTGCTCGATGTTATACACCTGTCAGCAACGGGTGTGGGTGAAATAGCCGAATCCACTAATTTGAAGGGGTTGTGTAGTTGTTCGTAATTTTAAGAGTAATACAGACAGCAGAACTTCATGCTACTGAGACATTTTACAAGACAAGGCTGAAACTTCTAGGCTAGCCTACTTCCTTAACTGTGTGTATGGGGCGGGTACCTGTCCTGAGCGAACGGGACAGCAGACCGCATGAGACCGCACCACACACCACAGGAAAAAAAAGAGAGAAGAGGTTTCAAACTTTTATCAAGGTGAGTTTTCTAACATACCTGTGTTCTGTTACGGTTTTAGCACGATAATAGAGATTGTAGCCTACACATCGCTGAGGTTTCGGTTGCGGCTCATTCGCGGTTGAGCCTTTGAATAGGTCAATCAGGTGAGCTAGTTCAGGGCTACAACAAAATTGTGAAACGTCTGGGGATCCCGAGGAGGTTTGAGAAAAAAACTGGGCCAGTATACAATCGAATCCCCATTTGTTATGGCATGTGCTACTGAATTTAACCTACTCTATTGTAAATCGACATATGAGTCCTTATATATATATATTTTGTCATTCATATTTCACCATAGATGTGTCTCAGAACAGTTTTGAGACCTAAATACGTTTTTTTTTTGTTGCAGATTTCCTCCTGCGAATAAAAATAAGACTTATTTAATAACCAGGTTTCCATCGAAACGTTTTATGCGCGTAAAGTAGATATCGGTAGAAAAAAATGTAATGACAGGCCTGGTGGAAAAATAAACTTTTTCGGTAAACTTTCCAAATACGCTAGACATGGTGGGATATTTTTGTGTTGGTCAAATTAATTATGCTCCCACTACGACGTCGGAAAAGCATGCAGTGTATGAACCCAAACCGGCTGCGCGCGTGCGCTATCGTGCATAAATGTATTCCTAATTTTTCCTGGGATATAAACATTGAGATGTTATTTTACCTGAAATGCACAAGGACCTCTACTCCGACAATTAATCCACACATAAAACGGCCAACCGAATCGTTTCTAGTCATCTCTCCTCCTTCCAGGCTTTTTCATATTTGAACTTATATGGTGATCCCATCTAAACTTTCATTGTATTACCACGACAACCGGCAACACGTGGGTATAACCAATGAGGAAATGGCACGTGGGTACCTGCTTCTATAAACCAATGAGGAGATGACTTTCAGCGCGATCTGCGTCAGAAATAGGAACGACTTCTATTTTAGCCCTATTGAGATAAACTTTTGTTATTGACCAAATACTTATTTTCCACCATAATTTGCAATTAAATTCATAAAAAATCCTACAATGTGATTTTCTGGATTTTCTTTTCTCATTTTGTCTGTCATAGTTGAAGTGTACCTATGATGAAAATTACAGGCCTCTCTCATCTTTTTAAGTGGGAGAACTTGCACAATTGGTGGCTGACTAAATACTTTTTTGCCCCACTGTATAAACATCCTATGTGTTTTAATCAAATAAACAGTGCATTCGGAAAGTATTGAGTTTTGACATTTTGTTACGTTACAGTGTGAGTTACCACTACAATGTAGAGCACTTTTAATTGAAGAAACTGCTATATACCGTAATTTCCGGACTATAAGCCTCTACTTTTTCCCATGCTTTGAACCTAACGGCTTATACAATGACGCTAATTTATGGATTTTTCCCGCTTTCACAAATTCATGCCGCCAAAAAACTGAGCACCGTCACATAATGTGTGATGTGATGAAAGTGACGAGAGCGACAATGAAAACGATCCAACATCGGATGAAGCAATTCTGAGGCTATTCAACTCCGACACCGAAGGAGATGATTTCAGTGGTTTCAGTGCACAGGAGGAAGATGGTGACCAATGACTTTCTTGGTAGGCTACTGTTTACTGCTATTTTTTTATATTTTTGTTACAAGCCGTGTTTCGTTAAAGCCTATTTATTTTTGTTACAAGCCGTGTTTTGTTTAAAGGCTGTGTAAAGTTAATTTGTTTCAATGTACCGGTAGGCACCTGCGGCTTATAGACATGTGCGGCTTATTTATGTACAAAATACTTTTTTTTTTATTCAGTGGGTGCGGCTTATATTCAGGTGCGCTTAATAGTCCAGAAATTACGGTACAGTGCATCCAGAAAGTATTCAGACCCCTTGACTTTTCCACATTTTGTTACTCTACAGCCTTACTCAAATTTAATAGTTTTTTTCGCTCATCAATCTGCACAATATATCATAATGACAAAGCAAAAACAGGTAGATTTTTTTGCAGATTTATAATAAAAAACAGAAATATTACATTTACATAAGTATTCTGACCCTTTACTCAGTACTTTGTTGAAGGACCTGAGGCAGCGATTACAGCCTTGAGTCTTCTTGGGTATGATGCTACAAGCTTGGCACGCCTGTATTTGGGGAGTTTCTCCCATTCTTCTCTGCAGATCCTCGCAAGCTATGTCAGAATAGATGGGGAGCGTCGCTGCACAGCTATTTTCAGGTCTCTCCAGAAAGGTTTGATTAGATTCATTCCGGGCCACTCAAGGATATTCAGAGACTTGTCCCAAAGCCACTCCTGCGTTGTCTTGGCTGTGTGCTTAGGGTCATTGTCCTCTTGGAAGGTGAAGCTTCACCCCAGTCTGAGGTCCTGAGCACTCTGGAGTAGGTTTTCGTCAAGGATCTCTCTGTACTTTGCTCCGTTCATCTTTCCCTCGATCTTGACTAGTCTCCCAATCCCTGCCGCTGAAAAACATCCCCACAGCATGATGATACACCACCATGTTTCACTGTAGTGATGGTGTCGGGTTTCCTCCAGACGTGACGCTTGGCATGCAGGCCAAAGAGTTCAATGTTGGTTTCATCAGACCAGAGAATCTTGTTTCTCATGGTCTGAGAGTATTTTAGGTGCCTTTTGGCAAACTCCAAGCGGGCTGTCATGTGCCTTTTACTGAGGAGTGGCTTCGGTCTAGCCACTCTACCATAAAGGCCTGATTGGTGGAGTGCTGCAGAGATGGTTGCCCTTCTGGTAGGTTTCTCCCATCTCCACAGAGGAACTCTGGAACTCTTTCAGATTGACCATTGGGTTCTTGGTCACCTCCCTCCCTCCCCATATGTGTGCCTTTCCAAATCATATCCAATCAATTGAATTTACCACAGATGGACTCCAATCAAGTTGTAGAAACATCTCAAGGATGATCAATGGAAACAGGATGCACCTGAGCTCAATTTCGAGTCTGATAGCAAAATGTCTGAATAAAATGTCTAAAAACCTGTTTCTGCTTTGTCATTATGGGGTATTGTGGGTAGATTGATGAGGGGGGAAATGTATTTAATCAATTTTAGAATACGGCTGTAACGTAACAACATTTTGAAAAGGGGAAAGGGTCTGAATACTTTCCGAAAGCACTGCATATAGTAGATTTTTTTTCATGTAGGTTGTGTCTATGTATGGAAAAATACACATTTAAAAATGTCAACCAATCGAACAGACAACTTTTGGTTGACCAATATTTGTTTTAGTTGGGGGCAGCCCTACTATATAGAGAATAGGGTGCTATATTTCTTTTAGTCAGTCAGTACTGCAGATGAGACTGAACATGCCCTTTCGCTGACCTGTCTCTTCAGTCAGTGTTTTGGGGAAGCCACAGCAGGGTCAGTCGCTCAATCATCTTTTATTCATACAACACTCTTCACAAATACATTTGTTAATTAATAAGTCCTCAATCTCTCACCTAAACTCCCTGCTCTCCAGGCAGGGTCATGATAAACACGGCAGAGTATGGCAACATGTCGTGGGAGCTGTCAGTACAGGTGGACCAGAGAGATGGAGACGAGGGTATGAGGTTTAAATTCAGAGTCAAGGGAGACCTGCACATTGGAGGACTCATGCTCAAACTGGTGGAGAAGATCAGTAAGTCTCTTTCTCTTTCATTCTCTCTTCCAACCCTCTCTGTCTCTCTCTCTCTCTCTGTCTCCCCCCCTCTCTCAGACACAGTACTAGCCTGGAGAACACACCCTTGTTTGCCCTACATTCATCTATAGTGCTGAGTAGTATTGTACTCCCACAATGCTTCAGTACCACAGCCAGAGGGGCTAAAGTCCACCACTTTATCTTATGTTTATTCACCTGGGAGAAATCTCAAAAGACACCCTATTCCCTGTGTAGTGCGCTACCTTTGACAATTATTACGTCTACAATATGAGTGTCCTACATGGAGAATAGGGTGTGATTTAAGACACATCCTGCCTTCATTCAGGAGGATTAGACACTATGGAATTCCCCTAGTGTAAGAGGGTATGAAAGTGACCTAAGCCTTGGTTTATTTCACATAGATACAAGGTGTGTTGTGTTTGTTACAGCGGAGGTAAGGGGGTGTATGACAACATGTACTTTATATGACTAAGCCATATACAGTTGAAGTCGGACGTTTGCATACACCTTAGCCAAATACATTTAAACTCATTTTTTCACAATTCCTGACATTTAATCCTAGTAAAAAGTCCCTGTCTTAGGTCAGATAGGATCACCACTTTATTTTAAGAATGTGAAATGTCAGAATAATAGTAGAGTGAATTATTTATTTCAGCTTTTATTTCTTTCATCACATTCCCAGTGGGTCAGAAGTTTACATACACTCAATTAGTATTTGGTAGCATTGCCTTTAAATTGTTTAACTTGGGTCAAACGTTTTGGGTAACCTTCGACAAGCTTCCCACAATAAGTTGGGTGAATTTTGGCCCTATCCTCCTGACAGAGCTGGTGTAACTGAGTCAGATTTGTCGGCCTCCTTGCTCGCACACGCATTTTCAGTTCTGCCCACAAATGTTCTATAGGATTGAGGTCAGGGCTTTGTGATGGCCACTTCAATACCTTGACTTTGTTGTCCTTAAACCATTTTGCCACAACTTTGGAAGTATGCTTGGGGTCATTGTCCATTTGGAAGACCCATTTGCGACCAAGCTTTAACTTCCTGACTGATGTCTTGAGATGTTGCTTTAATATATCCACATAATTTCCCTACCTCATGATGCCATCTATTTTGTGAAGTCCCCCAATCCCTCCTGCAGCAAAGCACCCCACAACATGATGCTGCCACCCTGTGCTTCACGGTTGGGATGGTGTTCTTCGGCTTGCAAGCCTCCCCCTTTTTCCTCCAAACATAACGATGGTCATTATGGCCAAACAGTTCTATTTTTGTTTCATCAGACCAGAGGACATTTCTCCAAAAAGTACGATCTTTGTCCCCATGTGCAGTTGCAAACCGTAGTCTGGCTTTTTTTATGGCGGTTTTGGAGCAATGGCATTTCCTTGCTGAGCGGCCTTTCAGGTTATGTCGATATATGACTAGTTTTACTGTGGATATAGATCCTTTTGTACCGGTTTCCTATTAGACGAGAGAATAGAGGTTTTAATTGTGGATAATACATATTTAATGGCAATGTTTGTGCCTTGTGGAAATACTGTCCTTTTACCCAACCATATATCCTCTCTTTCGCTCTTTCCCCCATCTCCATCTCTCCGTCAGAGGCCCCTCAGGACTGGTCAGACCATGCTCTGTGGTGGGAGCAGAGGAGTTGTTGGCTGCTGAAGACCCACTGGACCCTGGACAAGTACGGTGTCCAGGCAGACGCTGACCTGCGATACACTCCCCAGCACAAACCCCTGTGCCTGCAGCTGCCCAACATGAAGACGGTCAAACTCACCGTCAGCTACTCTGCCGTCGTCTTCAAGACCGTCGTAAAGATCTGCAGAGCACTCAGTGAGTACCCTACCCGTGTATGAGGCCCTATCCTCACCCCCTAGCCCCTAATCCCTAAGCACTAGTCCCTTATCACTAGTGTACTGTAGATCTGAATGGATTGGATCAGTGTTTAATATGGTCAAGTTCCCATTACTGATTGGTGGCAAAGAAAACGTTTGTCATATTGTTTATACTTCTCCAGTCCTCTCACATCTTCACCGGGACTGAGGGGGGTAGGGGCTAGGACCTAATGGTTAGGGATTTAAATCTAGGTATAGGGGTTTAGGGATCTAAGGAAGTGGTTCTCAAACCTCTCCTCGGAGACCCTTCCATGTATTTTATCTATTCCAGAGCCAGCACACCTGATTCAACTTGTTAACTATTCATCAAGCCCTTGAATAGGTGAATCAGGTGAGCTAGTTCAGCTCTACAGCAAAATTGGGAAACGTCTGGGGGTCCACGAGGATAAATTTGAGAACCACTGGTCTAGGGGCAAGGGTGTAGGGTTTAGGGGCAGGAACTCTCCTTGACCTCCTCTCTCTCCTCTAGACATCAGGAGGCCAGAGGAGCTGTCCCTGCTGAAGCCTCCAGATAACCCGTCCAAGAAGAAGAAGATGAAGAAAGACAAGAACCCAGCGCTGGAAGACATCTTAGATATGGACATCTTCAATGGAGGCTCTGGGGGAACAGGTGAGAGAAGCAGAGTTAGAATCATGTGTTAATCGACATGGATATTTTCAGTAGACCGTCAGATTCTTCCCGTCTGTTTTCATGTAAAGACTTTTCAACCAAGTTAGCCATATCCTAGGTGACTGCCTGTTTCTGCTTTACCCAACACCATTGTTGTTGTCACTCTGTCAATATACCTTTTATTGAATCACAGAAACCATCAGGACCTCAGGCTAAGTTATCCGCATGGTGAAGTTAGCCTGGCGTAAACTTTCCTCATATCTCGTAGGTCATCTTCAATCATGCTGTGAAGGGATTTCATTCATCACCATGGCAACACAGTCAAAGTTTAGAACCTCAGGCTAACTCAAAGTGGATCTTTTCTGACTTGTATGTCTCACACCACCAGATTAAGCCCACATGGTGGCTTCTGTAGACTTCTGAAACAATCTAAGAAGGAATGGAGAATTGTGAAGATCTAAAAGAATAGAGCGATCACGACGGATATTTGAAAGAATAGTACAGTACGCTGCAATGTTCTCAAGGCTGAAACGCAGACACACACACTTTCTGAGTCTGTTTCAGTAGCTACAGTATAGAGCAGCCGAGGATTCCAACTCATAAAATCAGCATCATTTTGACTGTAGTTCTGAACCATTTCAAAGGAGTTTAACAAATGAAGACCGGCCCATTTTTCCCATAATGCTGCTGGTCCAGGATCAGGTCCCCTTGATATAATCTTATTTGTTATGATCTAAAAGGCTAAACTGATTCTAGATCAGCACTCTAATTATGAATATGGTCCCTGAACTGTGTCTCCTCCTCCACCTGACCCCTCCAGGCAGTCCCTTGTACAGTAAGACCATGGTGCCCACCTATGACCCAGAGAACGGGACTCCAGCCTCGGCCACCAGCTTATGGTTTGGGGACAACCCCCTGACCTCCAGCCAGCCCAACCTGCCCCCTGTAGAGCTGGCCAAGATGTACCAGCAGTTGTCCATGGTGGACAAAGCCATCATCAACGCAGGGTAAGAGTTCTCAGAAACAAAAACCTTGATATGAACCAGACTATGGCTGTACAGGTAGAAGAGTTACTAGTTGTTGGATTTGCTATGCTGGAGGGCAGTTCTGTCTCTTCCCTGAACACTTCCTGGTTTACTGTGATAGGCTGCTGATGTGATTGACAGGTGGCTGGACTCCTCCCGCTCCTTGATGGAACAGGGCATCGGAGAACATGACAGATTGCAGCTACGCTTCAAATACCACTGCTTCTTCGACCTCAACCCAAAGGTAACACTAACCCCTAACTTTAAACCTAAGTGAGTGTTTGAATAACACTGAACCTCAACCCGAAGGTGAGACTAACTGTAACCATAACACCAGCTCTAACCCTAACATTGACTGATTTATTGATGTGTGTTTCAGTATGATGCTGTGAGGATAACCCAGCTGTATGAGCAGGCTCGCTGGTCCATCCTACTGGAGGAGATCAACTGCACTGAGGAGGAGATGCTCATGTTCGCCTCCTTACAGGTACACACATACGCACGCCGCGCACACACACACACGCACACACTATTATCCATCTGGTTTGGTGTCTCAGTCCCAAAGGAGGCATGATGGGAAAGAGGACAATCCCACAGGAGGCAGAGAGGGAGTCTGGTTATCCTCCTGAACTCCTTCGGGTGAGAAAATATAAATAACACAAAAGTATTAAGTGAAAAACATATTGAATTTTAACTGTTCTTCATCTCTGACTGATTTATTCTCAACTGATCTATAAAAATGATTAAATCCATGAGATGGTTATTGCTCTCACCTGCATAGTTACTGGAATCACAAGGCTCTCTCTGTCTACTCCCAGTCTGTGTCATCGTCTGGCCTCAAGTGTTGAACTAAAAGCAGTTTCTAGGTTCAGACCTGCCTTTTACACAGCACAAGACTGGGTATATTTAGGTTTTCAAACCTATCTGTTAGTTTTCTACTCTTCTTATCTACTGTGTATTGTATTCTTATCTACTGTGTATTGTATTCTTATCTACTGTGTATTGTATTCTTATCTACTGTGCATTGTATTCTTATCTACTGTGTATTGTATTCTTATCTACTGTGCATTGTATTCTTATCTACTGTGTATTGTATTCTTATCTACTGTGTATTGTATTCTTATCTGCTGTGTATTGTATTCTTATCTGCTGTGTATTGTATTCTTATCTGCTGTGTATTGTATTCTTATCTGCTGTGCATTGTATTCTTATCTACTGAGCATTGTATTCTTATCTACTGTGTATTGTATTCTTATCTACTGTGTATTGTATTCTTATCTACTGTGCATTGTATTCTTATCTACTGTGTATTGTATTCTTATGTACTGTTTATTGTACAATCTCCTGTTGGTCTTAGTATGATATATCCCCCAATTCCCATCATTAAGTGATGATTATTAATGATTTTGTTAATATTGTTTCAGTATCACATATGTAAGATGAGCATTTCCACGGAACCTCTGGACTTCTCCAATGAACCGGAGATAGATGAAGTAGAGGCTGCCTTATCCAATCTAGAGGTCACACTTGGAGGAAAAACAGACAGAATATTGGTAAGTGGAGTTTTTATTATTTTAAACGATTCATATTCTTTAAATACAGTATAAATGATAAACAAGTGTGTATGTTTTCAACAGTTTCAGAGGGTGCAACACCTGTATTTAAGCAAGGGTTGATGGTTTGTCTGCTTCGATTGCATGTCTCAACATGATGATGTCACTAAGTCACAGGATAATTGACAGTTGCTTGCACCCCCCCCCCCCCCACCACCCCCCCCCCCCCCCCCACCCCCAGGAAGACATCACAGACGTTCCAAAGCTGGCAGACTTCCTTAAGCTGTTCAGGTAAATCCTAAAGGCCCCTGTATATGGCCAGAAACACACATTAATAGGGTATTGTATACTGTAACTCTATATCTGTGTAACAAATGGAAACATGGGTTTTAGAAACCTAGAATGATAAGTCGTAGAAGTAAAATGCCATTACTCTTTACAGAAGGAAAGGTTAATATGCTACACTGTAGATAGTCCATGACACAGACAGTTCACACAACAACGTGCAACAGTGTGACTGTGTGGGGACAATCGTTTTTATTTTGGGGGGATTTTGTTTTGTACCCCAGGCCTAAAAGGCTGGCATTGCGTTCGTATAAGGAGTACTGGTTCGTGTTTAAAGACACCACCGTCTCCTACTACAAGAACAAAGAGGCAGCTAGTGGAGAGCCCATAGAACAGCTGCATCTCAGAGGATGTGAGGTGGTCCCTGACGTCAATGTGACGGACAAGAAGTTTGGCATCAAGCTGCTGCTCCCAGTGGCTGATGGGATGAGCGAGGTCTACATCCGCTGTGACAACGTAAGATGCAATTTCTTATTGAACCAAATTATTATAATATTTTTTTGGGGGGGGCACCAAGAACATGACTCCATTGTTCTCCTTACATATTGTGATGATATTCCTGTTTTTATCCAGGAGACGCAGTATGCCAAGTGGAAGGCAGCATGTACTCTGGCCTCCAAGGGCAAGACCATGGCTTACAGCTCCTACAGGTCACACGTTCTTACTTAATACTTCCCATGCCTTACCACATTAATAGGGTTCTGACTGTAAACTGACTAGGAGAAACTGGGATTGGTCTAGGTCGGAGGTGAAGAACATCCAGTCCTTCCTGCAAATGAAGAGTCTGGCGCCCCCCCCTGGTCAGTCTGCTCCAGACCTGGAAGCCATGGAGATGAACGCTGAGTGCTTTGTCTCTCCTAGATACACCAAGAGGTACAAGACCAAACAGGTGGGGGTCTATCTGCAATATAGGGTGATGATCAATCAAACATGATTCAGTGTTTGTGTGCCACAGACAGGGAGAGGATGTCATCAGAGCTTTCCAGTGGTTTTATAATCTCAGACTGACAATCTATCGACATCCAGATCATTCTATTCCATTCACTTACCCTCTCAGTATTTGTTAAAGGACTGACATAATGTCTGTGTAAAGTAGCCTAAATGTTTCTGTTCTGACTCCTGTCTGCTGTCCAGCTGACAGCGAGGATCCTGGAGGCCCATCAGAACATTGCCAGTCTCTCTCTCAATGAAGCTAAAATGCGCTTCATCCATGCCTGGCAGTCCCTGGCTGAGTTTGGTATCAAATACTACATTGTCAGGTACGTAAATGTGACCGACCAGGTTCAAACACCTCAAGCCTGAGATAATGCCTTAGCCTTAGGCGTTAGCTCAGCGAGCTAATGTAAATCTTCAGGTCCCAGGTAAAGTTACTTATCACACAATCATTGTGTGTGTGTGTGTGTGTGTGTGTGTGTGTGTGTGTGTGTGTGTGTGTGTGTGTGTGTGTGTGTGTGTGTGTGTGTGTGTGTGTGTGTGTGTGTGTGTGTGTGTGTGTGTGTGTGTGTGTGTGTGTGTGTTCCAGGTTCCGAGGCAGTAAGAAGGATGAGCTGATGGGTATCTCCTATAACCGTCTGATCCGTATTGACATGTCCACTGGCCTGCCTGTCACCACCTGGAGATTTGCCAACATGAAACAGTGGAATGTCAACTGGAAGATCAGACAGGTAAATGGCTCTAGATTGATTGATTGCTTTTTACAGATTAGAAAGCAAGGATAATAGTTGTCTTTGTAATAAGATAAACCATTTTTTTACTGAAAATATACTTAGCCTTGCAAAACTATTCAGACCCCTTAGATGTATTCACATTTTATTTTGTCACAAAGTGGGATTAAAATTTATTTAATTGTCATTTTTTTCCAACAATCTACTTAAAATACTCTGTAATCTCAAAGTGGAAGAGAAAATCCCCCCAAAAATTAAGAACTAAAATATAGTCGTTGCGTAAGCATTCAGCCCCTCTGTTCAGCCAAGCCTAAATTAGTTCAGTAGTAACATTTGACTTAACAAATCACATAAAAAAATTACATGGACTCACTCTGTGTTAAATAATAGGGGTTGACTTTTTTATGACTAACTCTTCCACTTGTCCCCCATACATACAACATCTGTAAGGTCCCCTAGGCAAGTTTTGAATTTCAAGCACAGATTCAATTACAAAGCCCATGGAGCTTTTCGAAAGCCTCATAAAGAAGGGCAGTGATTTGTAGATGGGTGACGATAACAAATCAGACATTGAATATCTCTTTAAGCATTATGGTCAAGTTAATAATTATGCTGTGGATCATCCATAAACCACCCAGACACATCAAAGATACAGTCGTCCTTCTGAATTGAGCTGCAGGACAGGAAGGAAACTGCTCAGGGATGTTGGCATGAGGCCATTGGTGATTTTAAAACAGTTAGAGTTCAATGGCCGTAATGGAAGAAAACAGAGGATGGATTAACAACATTGTAGTGAATCCACCAGAGTGAAAAGAAGAAAACAAATATACAGAATAAAAATATTCCAAAACATTCATATTGTCTACAACAAGGCACTAAAGTAATACTGCAAAAAAAAAACATGTCAAAGCCTTATGTTCAGGGCAAATCCAACACAACATATCACTGAGTAACTGCCTCCTTATTTTCAAGCATGGTGGTGGATTCATCATGATATGGGTATGCTTGACATCGGCAAATACTGGGGAATTTTTCAGGATAAAAATAAATGGAATGGAGCTAAGCACAGGCAAAATCCTAGAGGAAACCCTGCTTCAGTCTGCTTTCCACCAGACACTGGGAGAGAAATTCACCTTTTAGCAGGATAATAACCTACAACACAAGGCCAAACCAACACTGGAGTTGTTTACTAAGAAGACAGTGAATGTTCCTGAGTGGCCGAGTTACAGTTTGGACTTAAATCTGCTTGTAAATCTGGCAAGTCTAGAAAATTGGTGTCTAGCCATGGTCCTAAACATCTTGACAGAGCTTGAAGAATTATGAATCTACAGTCGTGGCCAAAAGTTTTGAGAATGACACAAATATTAATTTTCACAACGTTTGCTGCTTCAGTGTCTAGATTTTTTTGTCAGATGTTACTATGGAATACTGAAGTCTAATTACAAGCATTTCATAAGTGTCAAAGGCTTTTATTGACAATTACATGAAGTTGATGCAGAGTCAATATTTGCAGTGTTGACCCTTCTTTTTCAAGACCTCTGCAATCCGCCCTGGCATGCTGTTAATTAACTTCTGGGACACTTCCTGAGTGATGGCAGCACATTCTTGCATAATCAATGCTTGGAGTTTGTCAGAATTTGTGGGGTTTTGTTTGTCCACCCGCATCTTGAGGATTGACCACAAGTTTTCAATGTGATTAAGGTCTGGGGAGTTTCCTGGCCATGGACCCAAAATATCGATGTTTTGTTCTCCGAGCCACTTAGTTATCACTTATGCCTTATGGAAAGATGCTCCATCATGCTGGAAAAGGCATTGTTCATCACCAAACTGTTCCTGGATGGTTGGGAGAAGTTGCTCTCGGAGGATGTGTTGGTACCATTCTTTATTCATGGCTGTGTTCTTAGGCAAAATTGTGAGTGAGCCCACTCCCTTGGCTGAGAAGCAGTTCCACACATGAATGGTCTCAGGATGCTTTACTGTTGGCATGACACAGGACTGATGGTAGCGCTCACCTTGTCTTCTCCGGACAAGCTTGTTTCCGGATGTCCCAAACAATCGGAAAGGGGATTCATCACAGAAAATTACTTTACCCCAGTTCTCAGCAGTCCAATCCCCGTACCTTTTCCAGAATATCAGTCTGCCCTTCTTGACATCAGGCCATCCTCAAAGTCTTCTCCTCACTGTGCATGCAGATGCACTCACACCTGCCTGCTGCCATTCCTGAGCAAGTTCTGTACTGGTGGTGCCCCGATCCCACAGCTGAATCAACTTTAGGAGACGGTCCTGGCGCTTGCTGGACTTTCTTGGGCGCCCTGAAGCCTTCTTCACAACAATTGAACCTCTCTCCTTATAGTTCTTGATGATCCGATAAATGGTTGATCTTACTGGCAGCAATATCCTTGCCTGTGAAGCCCTTTTTGTGCAAAGCAATGATGACGGCACGTGTTTCCTTGCAGGTAACCATGATTGACAGAGGAAGAACAATGATTCCAAGCACCACTCTCCTTTTGAAGCTTCCAGTCTGTTATTTGAACTCCAATCAGCATGACAGAGTGATCTCCAGCCTTGTCCTCGTCAACACTCACACCTGTGTTAACGAGAGAATCACTGACATGATGTCAGCTGGTCCTTTTGTGGCAGGGCTGAAATGCAGTGGAAATGTTTTTGGGAATTTAGTTAATTTGCATGGCAAAGAGGGACTGCAATTAATTGCAATTCATCTGATCACTCTTCATAACATTCTGGAGTATATGCAAATTGCCATCATACAAACTGAGGCAGCAGACTTTGTGAAAATTAATATTTGTGTCATTCTCAAAACTTTTGTTCACGACTTTAGGTGAGGAAAGTACTTAGAGACTTACCCAAGAAGACTCACAGCTGTAATCACTGTCAAATGTGTTTCTAACATGTATCGACCCGGGGAGCTGAATACTTATGCAATGACTACATTTAAGTTATTTCATTTATACATAAAACCTTTTTTTTTTTTTACAAATGTTCTTCCACTTTGACAATACAGAGTATTTTGTGTAGATTGTTGACATAAAATGACAAATATATTTTAATCCCACTTAGTAACACAATAAAATGTGAAGAATTCCAAGAGTTGTGAATACTTTTGCAAGGTACTGTATCTATAAAGTACATGAATCAATATTAATCCATACTGTTTAATGTCTTCAGGTGGCCATAGAGTTTGACCAGAATGTGTCGATAGCCTTCTCCTGTGTGAGCTGTGACTGTAAAGTGGTCCATGAGTACATAGGAGGATACATCTTCCTCTCAACACGCTCCAAAGACCAGAACGAGACACTGGATGAGGAACTCTTCCACAAACTCACTGGAGGGCAGGAATGAACCCGGCACATCAGCTTTCACTTAGTGCTGCTGGCAAGAAATAATTTAAATATATTGTTGATATGGTTAAGCAGACTACATCAACTATTTGTTCATATTGTAAATTGCAGAGAAAAGTAGAATGTCTTTGTCACTATATTTAATCCCGAGACCATCTCTACAGGATGGGTAGACCATCTCTACAAGGCCACTTTGTCTGACGGTTAGGCCTGGCCTACTGCTTTGATTGCATGGTCCATCTGCAGAGACAGCAATTAATTCAGCACATGGGCTGTACATCTTGTCACTTATTTGACTTGGTGTAGCCCAGTCTTTCAATTCAATGTCGTAGGCTACTTTCACAAACAATATATGTTCATTGCCCTGTTTTATACATATTACTTGGATGATGTTTTAGAATGTAACTTTTTTGCAATTTTATTACAAGTCCAAAATATATTTCTGAGATAGTTCTGGTGGTGGATTATTATCGTGTTGAATGAGACATTTGTTTTCAGAGAAAACACTGGAATTTCTGCTGACTGAGATGCACTGAAATAATGATCTAGGTGGGGGCCACAGAAAATCCCATTGCGACCAAAACATCTTAGTGGTCCCCCTATTCACAGAGGAGATATATATATATTTTTACGTTTTAGAGTACATTTTGTGCAAATCTACACATTTTATCATGGGGTGTAGAGCAAATGTTGCCGTTTGCTGCAATGCTACACATTTTGTCAAAATCAATGGAGGGCCCCCGGCTGGTAATTTGGCCATGATAATAAGTCTATATAGCAGGCCGCTAAACTTACTTGGCAATCTAAAAATGTTTTGCTGACATGGGCTAATCACTGACTGAGATAACAATAGTAAAACTGCTGATGCACAACCACATTTGCACCTTGTGTAGTCTACTTTTTTGGGGGGGGTGGGATTGATCCGAGGGCCTTCAAAAGAGGGGCCGCCAGTTGCCCGTCCCTGGTGTAGGGAATCATTGTAAAATTATTTTTTACAGATGTTTTAAGCTGGTGGACCAAAACCGAAAGTAAAAGGCTCAAGAGTGAGTCTCTGCCATGTTACAGGGGAATGTGGTTTAATGTGTGGTTTAAATGCTGCCTTGTGCCATTGCAATTCACCTAGCTTCCACATAGGGCAGAAATTGTATGTGTAGCATCATTAATATAATGTTTGTCATCTTCGCCAATCAACTGCATTATAATAAAAAATCACTTCAACTTGAAACAGTACAATGTCACCATTCCAACAAGTTTCTGCCCTACTAGAGCTGCCCCAGTCAACTGTAAGGGCTGTTATTGTGAAGTAGAATCATCAAGGAGCAACAACGGCTCAGCCGCGAAGTGGTAGGACACACAAGCTCACAGAACGGGACCGCCGAGTGCTGTAGTGCGTAAAAATCGTCTGTCAAGCGTCAGCTGGAGTGGTGTAAAGCTCCCCGCCATTGGACTCTTGAGCAGTGGAAACGTGTTCTCTGGAGTGAGAAATCCCGCTTCACCATCTGGCAGTCCGACGGACGAATCTGGGTTTGGCAGATGCCAGGAGAATGCTACCTGCCTGAATGCATAGTGCCAACTGTAAAGTTTGGTGTAGGAGGAATAATGGTCTGAGGCTGTTTTTCATGGTTCAGACTAGGCCAGTGAAGGGAAATCTTAACGCCACAGCATACAATGACATTTTAGATGATTCTGTGCTTCCAACTTTGTTTCAACAGTTTGGGTTAGGCCATTTCCTGTTTCAGCATGACAATGCCTCTGTGCACAAAGCGAGGTCCATACAGAAATGGTTTGTCGAGATCGATGTGGAAGAACTTGACTGGCCTGCATAGAGCCCTGACCTCAACCCCATCGAACACCTTTGGGATGAATTGGAACGCCGACTGCAAGTCAGGCCAAATCGCCCAACATCAGTGCCTGACCTCACTAATGATCATGTGGCTGAATGGAAGTCCCTGCAGCAATGTTCCAACACCTAGTGGAAAGCCTTCCCAGAAGAGTGGAGGCTGTTATGGCAGCAAAGGGGGACCAACTCCATATTAATGACCATGATTTTGGAATGAGATGTTCAGTGAGCAGGTGTCCACATACACTACATAACCACAAGTATGTCAAAAGTCAACATTTTATGTCAATTCTATCGGAATGTCCTGTAATGTTGCGTTCATCTGGAGACACGCGAACAGACTCCTCCATCTTGTGTCTTTCTCCTCCAGGCTATGGGTCAGTGGTGCAGATGTACCCAGGAGGAGGTCCTGAGAGGGCGGGGTTAGAGAGCGTTGGCTTCCCCTCCCACTTCCACGATACGCTCCATGAGTTTCCCATCTGTCATGTCAACGCACTGCTGGCAGGGACACTGGACACGGAGGCCAAAGACATAGACGTGGGTGTGTGGAATATAATCCTTTGACAGACCAACAATTTAATACTGTCTCGTCTATTGAATTGATTGATTTATTGTCACAACTCTAGATGCTGGACAGGCCAATGGAGACAAGTCCAACCTGACCCAGAGAAAGCAGAAGGCAGCCCAGACACAGAGGACAGGGGCATGGAGACTAGTACCAGTACAGACCCTGCCGAGGACAAGGAGAGACAGGAGAGGGAGAAACGGAGAGAGATCAGAGTATGACAACACATAGTTAAGCAGCAAGTTGTCTCTGTTATTTGTCACACTTCCTGGTGCTTGTGTGCTCCAAAGATTTCAACGGTGTACAATTGAAGAGCAACTGTATGTTGTGTTTCAGGCCCAGGAGAAGAAGGTGAAGATGGAGGAGCAGAGGAAGAAACTGCTGCTGCAGGGGAGGAATGCTGACGGGTGAGTCTGTTATTCTGTCTCGCTCTCACCTCTGTTTTAATGATACTAAGTTACAGAGTGAACTCTAAACCATTAATGTGCTGTTAGTAGACATGTATAAGCAGTAATAAACAGTATAACAGCTTTTTGGCACTAAGATTACATACCCCTGACACATGAGTTAGTTTCTGCTCTGTTGGTGTTGTCTTGCACTGTCTGAAATTAGTCAAACATGTCAATGTTAACATCTTCATGTCAACACAAGCAACAAAACAGAAGTGCTTAGTAGTAATCTTGATCCGAAGTGAGATAGGTGTGAGATGTCTAGTTAAAGATGATTGATGTTGGGGCTGCAGCAGATGTCATCTGATCCTGTGTTTATTGATAAGTTTGTCGAGGATTGGGGAAACTCATGTTTCCAGGTAGTCTACATCCCTAGTATGTCTCTACACCTGAGTTCCAATACTTTCAACAGGCCTTCTTCCATCCTCCCTCCTTTGAAGTACTCACTAATCTCACCAAATTGGTTAGTTGAAAGAGTTCTACTGTCCAGTTCTACAGTATAATATCTCTGGTTCTTCTCCTCAGGTTGGTGATAGCCAGTCGGTTCCACCCCTGTCCAGTTCTACTGGGCCTCAAGTTCCTCGCCGCCTTCAAACCCTTTGTAGTGTACTCTCAATACAAAGAGGTATGCATCTGAGTGTTCTCTAGTATGCTTCCTAGTGTGCTCTAGTGTGTGTGTTGTGTATTTAATAAGCATATTACTGTTATTATTCTTTCTAGTAGACCCTAGTGTACTGCCGTGTTCACCCCGGTCGTGTTCACCCCGGTCGTGTTCACCCCGGTCGTGTTCACCCCGGTCGTGTTGTTATTAAACTCTTGTCATTTCCGTCTCTTTCTGTCTGTCTCTTTCTGTCTGTCTCTTTCTGTCTGTCTCTCTCCCACAGCCTCTGATAGATTGCTATACAAAGCTCAGGGAACAAGGCGGAGCGGTCAGCCTGCCTGGATCAGACATTACCAGGTATAAGCCTCATCAAACTGTACAACTGTCTCTGTGGAAACGTCCATGTTTGTAATACCAGCACTACCTCTGACCTCACTGTCTCTGTGTGTAGGTGTTGCCTAACAGGACGCACCCTGTGCTGCTGATGAGTGGGGCGGGGGTTACCTCCTCTCCGGGACGACCGTTACTACAGATAGACTAAAGCTAAGACAGGCTCAACTACAGCAGAAGAGCCGGCCACAAAGAGACTGAAACTCAGAGACAACAGGGGGATGACACTATTGAGGGGTTTTTAGACACTATTGTCTAATTTAAATCATTGATGACTTGATTTACATGTACTTGTGGAGGTGGGGATAGAATCACTGAAATGTCTCTCCCTCCTCCTGCTACCAGTTATAAACGATCATGGTTGTTATTCAGCCCTGGAGCTGCTCTGCAAAGCTCTAAGCTCCCAAATCTAGCATTTTGTTTGTATTTGATACTTTTTTAGCAGAAAGTGCCATGATGTAAAGCAGCCATTTGCTATCACAGCCTCCTTACTGTGTTGCATTAGTGTGAATTTCAATAAATACAGTGCTGTTAAAATACTATTACTCTTGATAACCAACTGCGTTCCTGAGGTATTCAAATCCTGAGATACGTGTTAGTTTTGGTCCCAGAATAATTCATTTTATTAAATGCAGACTGAACAAACAACCATTCAAAAGTTTGAACAAAACAGTGATGCGTACTTTAATATATAGATATCCGGACAAATTAGCAAAGCATCTACTTTATCTTTATACTATTATATTATACTTCTATATGAACTAAACAGTCTCTTTTGAGAACATCAACATTTCACAGGTACAAGGGTTAACACAGCAGAATTTGCAGCAAGGCTCTTGGATGTTGTAGTTTTTTTTTCGGAACTCTGACGGGTCAGTCTACAGCTCTCTTTTTAGTCTTTTGTTACTATCTCAGTGTGCTAACCTTGTGTATCTTAGCATCCCTGTCTGCATGCTTCTGCCTGTCTATCTAGTCACTCCTGTTCTCATGCATCTTCTGAGATATCTGCTGTAGCTCCATGTCCATAGCTGCTATGTTCTCCAACTCCTTCTCCTGAAAACACAACACACACACACACAGAGAAAGCGTTATTACTGCTAAATACACTGAACAAAAATATAAATGCAACATGTAAAGTGTTGGTTCCATGTTTCATGAGTTGAAATAAAAGATCCCTGAAATTTTCCATACGCACAAAAAACAAAGTTCTCAAATTTCCTGCACAAATTTGTTTACATCCCTTTTCGCAAGCATTTCTCCTCTGCCAAGATAATCCATCCACCTGACAGGTGTGGCATATCAAGAAGCTGATTAAACAGCACGATCATTACACAGGTGCACCTTGTGCTGGGGACAATAAAAGGACACTAAAATGTGCCGTTTTGTCACACAACACACTGCCACAGATGTCTCAAGTTTTGAGGGAGCATGCAATTGGCATGCTGACTGTAGGAATGTCCACCAGAGCTGTTGCCAGAGAATTGAATGTTAATTTCTCTACCATAAGCCGTTTGAGAGAATTCGGCAGTAGGTCCAACCGGCCTCACAACCGCAACCGCAACCACCTCCAGCCCAGGACCTTCACATCTGGCTTTACCTGTGGGATCGTGTGAGACCAGCTACCCGGACAGCTGATGAAACTGGGTTTTGCACAACCAAAGAATTTCTGCACAAACTGTCAGAAATCGTCTCAGGGAAGCTCATCTGTGTGCTCGTTGTCCTCACCAGAGTCTTGACCTGAGTGCAGTTCGGCGTTGTAACCCGCTAGAGGACAAATGCTGACCTTTGATGGCCACTGGTACACTGGAGAAGTGTGCTCTTCACGGATGAATCCCGGTTTCAACTTTACCGGGCAGATGGCGAACAGCGGGTATGGCGTCGTGTGGGAAATGTTTTCTGATGTCAATGTTGTGAACAGAGTACCCCATGGTGGCGGTGGGGTTATGGTATGGGCAGGCATACAACTACGGACAATTCCTGGAAGCTGAAAATGTCCCAGGTCTTCCATGGCCTGCATACTCACCAGACATGTCACCCATGGAGCATGTTTGGGACGCTCTGGATCAACCTGTACGACGGCGTGTTCCAGTTCCCGTCAATATCCAGCAAACTTCGCACAGCCATTGAAGAGGAGTGGCACAGCATTCCACGCACCACAAACAACAGACTGGTTTTCTGATCCACGCCTATCTTTTTTTAAGGTCTCTGTGACCAACAGATGCATATCTAAATCCATAGATTAGGGACATCTAAATCCATAGATTAGGGACACATTTATTTATTTCAATTGACTGATTCCGTTATATGAATTGTAACTCAGGAAAATCTTTTAAATTGTTAGATGTTGCATTTCTATTTTTGTTCAGTGTAGCTTCATTTTGGCCTCCATCCAAGGAAGAAAGAACACATAGGTATTTATTCTGTAAAAGTGCAAGCCTTTCAATTAAACCCCTTGCTTCTGGAATCTGACTCCCCCTTAATTAGCCACTGCTTTCCCTGGATCTTAATACAGTCAATAGTGTAGATATTCCCACTACCGGAGTCCCATTGTAGGGGATGCTGCTGCAGTGTAGTCTGAAGACTGTCAGGATGAAAAATAATACTCTAGAGTCATCCATTCTCCCCCTCCCCATTTGTATTTCCTCGCTCCAGAGCAGGTGGTATGATAGAGAGTTTATACCCGGGCCGGCCACTATCAGCTCTTATAGTGGTGGGTTGTGAGGGGATGTAATAACTTCGGTTTTGGTGCAATCGCTGCTGCAGCCATGAAAACCATGCAAGGGAGAGAGGAAAAAGAACAGCCTTTTTCTCTGCAGCTAGATGCACATTCTCTAAACTTGTGATTTTATTGCTTTCAGATGAATCCCACAGTGCAGAGGACACCATTTCTTTCAGGGACACACATCTCTTGTTTAGCCTACTATCTCTCATCACTGTGAAGACTGTCAGTGCCAAAGAGTTGCAGAATAATATATTCATTACATTATTAATTTGCTTAGTGAGCCACCACCACTATCTAGGAAGACATGCCTGGAGTCAAAGGGCTTTTCTCTGTAGGCATTTGTACCTGCGCTCATTCACACACAGGCTGTTTCCATTCTAGAATATCACGGCTCATTTTGAGTTGTGAAGCCTCAACCCGAGCCAGGTCTCCTAGAGATAAACATATGGCTTCTGCATGGTTATGTAACAGAGAGGGTATAGTCACTTCCCACAGCAGACTACAGAGAGGTTAGAGTCTCTTCCCACAGCAGACTACGGAGAGGTTAGAATCTCTTCCCACAGCAGACTACAGAGTGGTTAGAGTCTCTTCCCACAGCAGACTACAGAGTGGTTGGAGTCTTCCCACAGCAGACTACAGAGTTGTTAGAGTCTCTTCCCACAGCAGACTACGGAGAGGTTAGAATCTCTTCCCACAGCAGACTACAGAGAGGTTAGAATCTCTTCCCACAGCAGACTACGGAGAGGTTAGAGTCTCTTCCCACAGCAGACTACAGAGAGGTTAGAGTCTCTTCCCACAGCAGACTACAGAGTGGTTAGAGTCTCTTCCCACAGCAGACTACAAAGAGGTTAGAGTCTCTTCCCACAGCAGACTACAGAGAGGTTAGAGTCTCTTCCCACAGCAGACTACAAAGAGGTTAGAGTCTCTTCCCACAGCAGACTACAGAGTGGTTAGAGTCTCTTCCCACAGCAGACTACAAAGAGGTTAGAGTCTCTTCCCACAGCAGACTACAGAGTGGTTAGAGTCTCTTCCCACAGCAGACTACAAAGAGGTTAGAGTCTCTTCCCACAGCAGACTACAGAGGTTAGTCTTTTCCCACAGCAGACTACAGAGGTTAGAGTCTCTTCCCACAGCAGACTACAGAGGTTAGAGTCTCTTCCCACAGCAGACTACAGAGGTTAGAGTCTCTTCCCACAGCAGACTACGGAGTGGTTAGAGTCTCTTCCCACAGCAGACTACAAAGAGGTTAGAGTCTCTTCCCACAGCAGACTACAGAGTGGTTAGAGTCTCTTCCCACAGCAGACTACAGAGGTTAGAGTCTCTTCCCACAGCAGACTACGGAGTGGTTAGAGTCTCTTCCCACAGCAGACTACAAAGAGGTTAGAGTCTCTTCCCACAGCAGACTACAGAGTGGTTAGAGTCTCTTCCCACAGCAGACTACGGAGAGGTTAGACTCTCTTCCCACAGCAGACTACGGAGAGGTTAGAGTCTCTTCCCACAGCAGACTACAGAGTGGTTAGAGTCTCTTCCCACAGCAGACTACAGAGTGGTTAGAGTCTTCCCACAGCAGACTACAGAGTGGTTAGAGTCTCTTCCCACAGCAGACTACGGAGAGGTTAGAGTCTCTTCCCACAGCAGACTACGGAGAGGTTAGAGTCTCTTCCCACAGCAGACTACAGAGTGGTTAGAGTCTCTTCCCACAGCAGACTACAGAGTGGTTAGAGTCTCTTCCCACAGCAGACTACAGAGTGGTTAGAGTCTCTTCCCACAGCAGACTACAGAGTGGTTAGAGTCTCTTCCCACAGCAGACTACAGTGGTTAGAGTCTCTTCCCACAGCAGACTACAGAGTGGTTAGAGTCTCTTCCCACAGCAGACTACAGAGTGGTTAGAGTCTCTTCCCACAGCAGACTACAGAGTGGTTAGAGTCTCTTCCCACAGCAGACTACAGAGTGGTTAGAGTCTCTTCCCACAGCAGACTACAGAGTGGTTAGAGTCTCTTCCCACAGCAGACTACAGAGTGGTTAGAGTCTCTTCCCACAGCAGACTACAGAGTGGTTAGAGTCTCTTCCCACAGCAGACTACAGAGTGGTTAGAGTCTCTTCCCACAGCAGACTACAGAGTGGTTAGAGTCTCTTCCCACAGCAGACTACAGGGAGGTTAGAGTCTCTTCCCATAGCAGAGTACAGAGAGGGTAGAATCTCTTCCCACAGAAGACTACAGAGAGGGCAACATCCAATATTGGACTGGTTCATCATTTTAATAGCTTGAAAAAGTTTTTTTTACTTCAATATAAAGCAGGATTGTGGTGTCTAAGCGCATGAAACATCCAAAACCTTGTGATATGTCATCTTTCAAGATATATTTTCTGAGAAGTTTAAGAGGAGGCTTATGATATGGTAATTCACCATTGAATTGTTCTGTGTCATGTTTCATAAAGGTTATTTGTGATGGTCAAATGTTACCTCCTCTGGGGTTAGAGATACGCTCCTCTTCTTTTCCTCATCCGCCGGCTCTGATTGGCTGGCCAGCTGGTGATTCTTATAGGTCAGCAACTTCACCAGTTCCTCCATCTTAGCCAATCAAATCACATAACACTTTAGTGTATTAAAACATTTCTGTACAATTAAAAATCTAATTGGAAACAATTGATAAGCATCATGATAGATTAATATAGATCCCGCTTTAAATGAGGTGCAGCTTATAAAGGCTTCATAAAGCCTTCATGAACACTACATACATGTGCCACAAATCAATCATCTATAACTGTATGTCATGCTCTATAAAGGGTTCATAAATGTGGCATAACTGTGTGACCTAACCACCAATGTCAAATATGACATAAACCTGTGCTTTTTAAAAGGTGCCATAAGCATCGCTTAATAAAGGCTTTATGAATCATATTAAATTGAGGCTTCACAAAGCATTTATAACCATCTTGGTAGAGTATTGCAACGCCGGGATAGTGGGTTTGATTCCCGGGACCACCCATACATAAAACTGTATGCACGTATGACTAAGTCGCTTTGGATAAAAGCGTCTGCTAAATTGTAAATGTTATATTACTCTAAAACAATTGTAGGATGGCCCAACCCCTTCCCCAATGAAGGTTTATGTGTTGGTCCACTAGATCTTCGTGTATTTGGACAGAGTGTCTTGGAAGCAAATTAGGTGTAACGTGACTAACGTGACTTCCTTCAGCACAACATGTCACCCTTTATAAAGCACATGTTAATATCACATTTGACATAGTGGGTTATGTCACATTTGACATCGGTGATTGTCACACAGTTATGCCACATGTATTAACCCTTTATAAAGCATGACATACAGTTATAGATGCTGTGTAACACATTTATGTAGCGCTTATAAAGGCATTGTGAATGCTTTATGAAGCCTTTATGGACTGAACATCATTTAAAGTGGGACCTTAATATATAAACGAGTAAAGAACAAGAAAAGTGATTGAAAAAAATAATTAAAATAGCTCAAACTATACAAACTAATACAGCAGTAGTCCAGTCTAAAAATGTAGGTTATAATAGGTTGTACATAGAAACCTTATGCAATGGTGTGTGTGGGTCTGTGCTTCTCTTCCACCAGGCAGGGTGGTAGTATCCTCTGTAAACCCAGGGAGAACGTTTCTCATCCACCTCGCCCTCCCCCAGGAGACGACTCTTCTCTGCCAGGTACCTGTCACACAAACACCAGCACAACCTATACTCAGTGCCAGTTTCCCGGACACAGATTAAGCCTAGTCGTTGGTCTCAAAAGCATGTGTCTAAAATGTCCTTTGGTAAAAATTGTTATGGTTGAAGATTTATAGCCTGGAAAAAATATGAATATATAGATACACACCTCAGAGTCTCCTGCCTATCCCTCTGTCTCTCATCCTTCTCGACGTCTCCATGCCTCTCCTCCTCATGTTCGTCCGAATCGCTCCTTCGTTCCTCGTCTTCCTCCTCTGAGGAATCCCCATTGCGTTTGTGATGCTTCTTGTGGTGGTACCTGTGAGTTGGTTTCCAAATCCTCTTCTCTCTCTCATCCTCATCCTCCTCTATCTTCTCCTTTCCATCTCCCAGACTCCAGGACTCTTGGCTGCGTTCTTCATCTGGCTTCTCTCTCCCTTCTTCTGAAAGCTCCTCATCACGTTTGTGGTGTTTTTTGTGGTGGTATCTGTGTGTGGGCTTCCAGATTCTCTTCTCTCTGTCCTCTTCCTCCTCTTCCTCTGACTCTTCTGATCTCTTTTCCTCTGATTCCTCGTCCGATGAGTCAGCACCTCGTTTGTGGTGTTTCTTGTGGTGATATCTGTGTGTGGGTTTCCAAATTCTCTTATCTTTCTCCTCTTCCTCTGAAGGATCTTCACTGCGTTTGTGGTGCTTCTTGTGGTGGTACCGATGGGTGGGTTTCCAAATCCTCTTCTTTCTTTCCTCATCATCCTCCTTTCTCTTTTCTTTCTCATCGCCCAGACTCCAGGACTCTTGACTGCGCTCTTCGTCTTCTTCATCTCGTTTGTGGTGTTTCTTTGGGGTGTACCGATAGGTAGGCCTATATCTCTTCTCCTTCTCCTCGCCCAGACTCCAGGATTCCTGACTACGTTCCTCTTCTGGCTCTTCTCTCTCTTCCTCTAAACCCTCTTCATCTCGTTTCTGGTGTTTCTTTGGGGTGTACCGATAGGTAGGCCTATATCTCTTCTCCTTCTCATCGCCCAAACTCCAGGATTCCTGACTACGTTCCTCTTCTGGCTCTTCTCTCTCTTCCTCTAAACCCTCTTCATCTCGTTTCTGGTGTTTCTTTGGGGTGTACCGATAGGTAGGCCTATATCTCTTCTCCTTCTCATCGCCCAGACTCCAGGATTCCTGACTACGTTCCTCTTCTGGCTCTTCTCTCTCTTCATCTAAACTCTCTTTGTCTCGTTTGTGGTGTTTCTTTGGGGTGTACCGATAGGTAGGCCTATATCTCTTCTCCTTCTCATCGCCCAGACTCCAGGATTCCTGACTACGTTCCTCTTCTGGCTCTTCTCTCTCTTCATCTAAACTCTCTTCGTCTCGTTTGGGGTGTTTCTTTGGGGTGTACCGATAGGTAGGCCTATATCTCTTCTCCTTCTCATCGCCCAGACTCCAGGATTCCTGACTACGTTCCTCTTCTGGCTCTTCTCTCTCTTCATCTAAACTCTCTTCGTCTCGTTTGGGGTGTTTCTTTGGGGTGTACCGATAGGTAGGCCTATATCTCTTCTCCTTCTCATCGCCCAGGCTCCAGGATTCCTGACTATGTTCTTCGTCTGGCTCTTCTCTCACTTCTTCAGAAACCTCCTCATCACGTTTGTGATTGGGTTTCTTATGATGATACCTGTGCGTTGGTTTCCAAATCCTTTTCTCCTTCTCGTAGTTGAGGTCCCATGACTCCTGGCTGCGATCTTCGTCCTCCAGTGTCTCTCTCTTCTCCTCCACAGACTTCAGGAGGTCCTCAATGTCTTTCACGTCGGCCCCTGGTGCCTCAGGCTCAGGTTCATGTTCTTTGCCCTCTTCATGTGTCAGCACCTCATCACTTTTTTTCTCCACAGGTGCAGCATGTTGGGCACCTGTAGAGGGGGTGGAAGAAGAAGAGACACTCAAAGGGCATTCAATAATGTGTTGACAATATCCACAGTGTCTACTACTTTATCCTTGTCTCATGTTGTCCAACTCAAGCCCCACTGCAAGTTCCCCCTCAATTCAAACATTTCAGAGACAGAAGAGCTACTCGGAGGCACTGGCACTTTTTTCCAGCACTGCACTGACACCTGATTCAACTAATCAGCTACTCATAGACCCTTGATTAGTTCATTTTGGTGAGCATTGTAAAATGGCTCTCAACAATATGTGGGAAAAGCCCAGGCATTATCTGTCTCCCATAACAGCATATTTAAATTCAGTAGAATTTCCATCAATACAATTTCCATCAAGAATTTCCATCAATACAGAAGCAAATGCTAATTTAGGTGTCTCTACTCATGTCTCCTCAGCTGGTTGCCAGGTTGTAGCTCTATAGCTCTGTTCTCTGTGTTAGCCGAAGCCCCACTGAGTCCTATGACCTACAGTAACCCTGTGTAATATTACTGTCAAGCGAGAGGGTCCACTCCTGTCAAAATCTGTCCACACAGGAATACAGCATTAAGCAGACCGATAAGCAGATCACCTGCCTTCCAGCCTTTGGGACAATGACTCCCATTGTTAGGGCGGAGACAAGACCATCTCCTCATTATATACAGTACTGGTATCTCTGGTTGTACTCATTCTTTCACCATCTCTGCCTCCAGTCAACACGGGGCTGCATCTCAATAGTCTAAAGTGGCTTCATCTGCTTGTCTCCTTTCCTTCATTTCCATTGACATTACAGAGAAAGACAGGCAAAAGTGATTTATTGGTAGCATCATGGCAGACCAACATTTGACATTTTATTCATTTAGCAGATGCTATTATGCAAGCAACTTACAGTTGGTACATTAATCTTAAAATAGCTAGTTGGGACAACCACATTTTTCCTTGAAAAAGTAGCTATCCGCAAAGTCAGTGCTGGTGGAGGGGCGGGGGATGGGTGAGTCAAGTGCATGTGTTAGTTTATGAAAGGCAAGTGCAAGGTTCATTAACTCCAGTCTTGTAAACAAACACTGACATCATATTGCTTTCACAGTTTATGAAATTATATATTGCTATCTTTTCAAAATCATTCCTATATGCTGCCTTTGAAATACAACAATTAGTCATGTAAAGACTGCTTGCCTGCTTTGAGAATATCTTTGCATTCCTGATCCAGAGGGTGAGAGTCAGGTTTAGTCAACGCCTTGGACAGGACCTCAACCAAGCACCGTGTTACCTAGAAAACAGTAACAAGCAACCTGTTACAACATTAAAGCGTACAGTGCAATTTCCGTTATATAATAATGCTATTTCTTTTTAATATGAGTTATCCAACAAGAGACGAAAAACATTTTGCGTACCACATCCTCTCGCTGTCGTTCTTTTCCAACGGGAAGTGATAGATTTTCTGTAAATTTGTGACAAAATGGGTCAGAATGTGGTTCTGTGTTGAAAAAATCTTCTCCATAACTATATGATATTACATTAGATTTAGTTTTGCAAAATAAATATGCGATATAGATGAGCAATTATAAAAACATTACTCAAGAAGATTAACAGAGAAAATGCACCATACAATGCATGACTGACTACTGCATGCAACTCTCTCTCTCAAGCAGTGGCGCTCTCCGTGGTGCTGAAACGCGCTACAATACACGCAAGCCCTACAGTACACGCACAACGAAACACATTGAATTTACCAATAGCTTACCTGCAAAGAAATACGCAACCACAGCAAAAACAAACACAAGTTTCATCATAGAAGACTTAGATTTTCTCCCCGTAGAAATGACCTAAGAAAGAGCTGATAAATAAAGCAAAAAGTCTAAACACATCACCGCCAAGCCAGCTCCCGTTCTCCATCCGCGTGTGTAGGAGCGCTTGTGTGGGATCTGCTGCGGTAGCTGGACTCTTGTAGTCTGAGAAGTAGAGGGAGGCACACCATATATCAGGACTGAACTGGAAGAGGTGTAGGAGGGATGTGGACGTCACCTGCGTCATTATTAGATTAGATCCTAGTTAAAAAGGCAATAGCCTACAGCAAGACGTCAACAGTCGTTTTAATAAAGTGGTTTGAGGAATGCAACAACTGGCACCCCAATTCTAAGCTGTGTCAGTGGATTTACATCAGGCTAGTGGTCAGCAATCCAGACTTGGGTGCAAAACAAGAAGTTTAACTTCATTAAAGAAAGGTTCAGGCCACGAAATAAAGAAACCATTTCATCTCTCCAGAACATTTCAAAGTGTCATGTAAGTAGCTATCAGCAAAGTTAGTATTGCTTTCACAGCTGGAGAAGCCACAATAGAATAAATAAATATATGTTCAATATGACACTATCATTTCACAATCCTTATTACATGTGTGCAAAGCTGTCATCAAGGGAAAGGGTGGCTACTTTGAAGAATCACAAATATCAAATATACACTGCTCAAAAAAATAAAGGGAACACTTAAACAACACAATGTAACTCCAAGTCAATCACACTTCTGTGAAATCAAACTGTTCACTTAGGAAGCAACACTGATTGACAATAAATTTCACATGCTGTTGTGCAAATGGAATAGACAAAAGGTGGAAATTATAGGCAATTAGCAAGGGTTGTAGACTCCGTCTCATGCTACCACTAGAGTGAGAGCACCGCCAGCATTCAAAAGTGACCAAAACATCAGCCAGGAAGCATAGGAACTGAGAAGTGGTCTGTGGTCACCACCTGCAGAATCACTCCTGTTTTGGGGGGTGTCTTGCTAATTGCCTATAATTTCCACCTTTTGTCTATTCCATTTGCACAACAGCATGTGAAATTTATTGTCAATCAGTGTTGCTTCCTAAGTGGACAGTTTGATTTCACAGAAGTGTGATTGACTTGGAGTTACATTGTGTTGTTTAAGTGTTCCCTTTATTTTTTTGAGCAGTGTTTTTTGATTTGTTTAACACTTTTTTGGTTCCTATATGATTCCATATGTGTTATTTCATTGTTTTGATATCTTTACTATTATTCTACAATGTGGAAAATAGTAAAAATAAAGAAATACCCTGGGATGAGTAGGTGTGTCAACTTTTGACTGGTACTGTATGTCTTATATGTTTCAGAGACACTATGTTCAGTATATAGCCAACCATCTGAATAATTCATCAGAGCATGCCATTTAAGTAAGCAGTAAAAATTCCATAGGAGACAATATTGCAGTAGGCAGGGTTTACAATATTGCACACATGTAGCCTAAAGAATGGCAATGGTTACTGAATGGTATTCAACAGCATTTGCTGACTCTAAAATAAACAACTCCTTAACGTTCACTGTTCACATTGTATGGAATGCCTGTTAACTGAATTAATCTATTGATTTTCTCATATCTCATTCCGTATCATCTAATATCGTATAAATTAGCCGACCAAATAAACTAGTGCAATTTTTTTTTAAATAAACAGGAAGTCATGCTCAGGGCTATCAGGAGAGAAAATGTTGTGAAAACACCAGCGCATTTAAAAGAGAAGCATAAATGATTCAGAGCTGGTTGGCAGGAGAATGAGTGGGGGTTCGTAGTGATACTGTTTTGCTGGATATGTGATTATGATCTCTTGGTTTTCAATAGTTGAAGCCTCCTTTCTGATATATACTAATGGTTCTGCCAAGTCTGAATCTATATGGCACCAATATTACATGTTAAATGAATATCTAGGGCTTAAGATAGGGGTGAGAAAGAGAGAGAGAGAGAGTTGGTGGGGGAGAAAGAGAAAAATATAGAGAAAGAGTTGGTGGGGGAGAAAGAGGAAAACACAGAGAGAGTTGGTGGGGGAGAAAGAGAAAAGCAGAGAAAGAAAGAGAGTGTTGGTGGGAGGAGAAAGAGAAAAACAGAGAGAGAGTTGGTGGGAGGAGAAAGAGAAAAACAGAGAGAGAGAGAGTTGGTGGGAGGAGAAAGAGAAAAACAGAGAGAGAGCGAGAGAGAGAGTTGGTGGGGGAGAAAGAGAAAAACAGAGAAAGAGAGAGAGAGAGTTGGTGGGGGGAGAAAGAGAAAAACAGAGAGAGAGAGTTGGTGGGGGAGAAAGAGAAAAACAGAGAGAAAGAGAGAGAGAGAGTTGGTGGGGGGAGAAAGAGAAAAACAGAGAGAGAGAGAGTTGGTGGGAGGAGAAAGAGAAAAACAGAGAGAGAGCGAGAGAGAGAGTTGGTGGGGGGAGAAAGAGAAAAACAGAGAGAGAGAGAGTTGGTGGGAGGAGAAAGAGAAAAACAGAGAGAGAGAGAGTTGGTGGAAGGAGAAAGAGAAAAACAGAGAGAGAGAGAGTTGGTGGGAGGAGAAAGAGAAAAACAGAGAGAGAGAGAGAGTTGGTGGAAGGAGAAAGAGAAAAACAGAGAGAGAGCGAGAGAGAGAGTTGGTGGGAGGAGAAAGAGAAAAACAGAGAGAGAGAGAGTTGGTGGGAGGAGAAAGAGAAAAACAGAGAGAGAGCGAGAGAGAGAGTTGGTGGGGGGAGAAAGAGAAAAACAGAGAGAGAGAGAGTTGGTGGGAGGAGAAAGAGAAAAACAGAGAGAGAGAGAGTTGGTGGAAGGAGAAAGAGAAAAACAGAGAGAGAGAGAGTTGGTGGAAGGAGAAAGAGAAAAACAGAGAGAGAGCGAGAGAGAGAGTTGGTGGGGGGAGAAAGAGAAAAACAGAGAGAGAGAGAGTTGGTGGAAGGAGAAAGAGAAAAACAGAGAGAGAGCGAGAGAGAGAGTTGGTGGGGGGAGAAAGAGAAAAACAGAGAGAGAGAGAGTTGGTGGGAGGAGAAAGAGAAAAACAGAGAGAGAGCGAGAGAGAGAGTTGGTGGGGGGAGAAAGAGAAAAACACAGAGAGAAAGAGAGAGAGTTGGTGGGGGAGAAAGAGAAAAACAGAGAGATGTATATGAGTGTGAATGAAGTCTATTGCTATGCCTCTAGAGGTTCCCACGCGGGATCTTACCAGCTCAGATGCACTGAATTATAAAGGCATCATGCTCCCCAAAGGCTGTGTGTGTGTGTGCACGCGCCTCCATGTTAGCATGTTCTCCCCGTGCTCAGATCCCCATTAGTACTTAATCCATCCAAAAATAGTGAAGGGGGATTGGGACAGGAACCCAAAGCATTCAGACAGGCACTGTCAACAAGCTTCTGAACTGTCCCCGTGTACGACAACCAACTCTGGCGTTTCATCCCATTAGCAAGGACAAAAAGCACCAGGAACAAGAAAGGAACCATGAAAGCCTAATGGAGCTTTGATCGTTGTGCCGACGATACATTACACTTGGCTCATCTCTGACTCAAGAGGGATAAAGAAGATGACGCATCAGGCAACTACAACAATGGAATAGTCTGTGTAGTGATGTTGGTCAAAAGATGCACTGTTGTTTGTTTTTGTGTGAGTTCTCAGCTGAGTGCACTTTCTGTTGTAATTATTGTGATTATTCATGTATGCCTTTCAGCTCCCTCAGAGAACATTCAGCTCGTTCAGAAAACATTCTGCTCCCTTAGAAAACATTCTGCTCCCTTAGAAAACATTCTGCTCCCTTAGAAAACATTCAGCTCCTTTAGAAAACATTCAGCTCCCTTAGAAAACATTCAGCTCCCTTAGAAAACATTCAGCTCCCTTAGAAAACATTCAGCTCCCTCAGAGAACATTCAGCTCCTTTAGAAAACATTCAGCTCGTTCAGAAAACATTCAGCTCCCTCAGAAAATGTTCAGCTCCCTCAGAAAACGTTCAGCTACAGTATAAGCACATCTATATTCATCTGAAAATAACCATGGAAGCACCACATTGAGCCTGCAAGGGGGCAAAACTTTGATTACTACTCCGATCAAATGATTACTTAGAGAACCTATAATTAATCCCTGCAATACTAGGATTTCTTCTCAGATCCAGTTGAATCAACAGTTGCTAGAGAGGGATGTGGGGGAGGAGAGAGACTAGGGAGGAGACAAATTGGGAGTAGGGTCATTATGACCTGTGCAGGTGTGATTTCAAAGCTCTCTGATTACTTATGCATTCAGGAAACTGATGATTGGAGTGGGCTGCTTTGTCTCTGTGTCTTTGTAGTGCCCACTGCTATTGTTTCTCCACTCCCACACCAGATGACTACAATCCTCACGATCCTAGAATCACCATTGTAACTTAGGATGCCTTATCAATATACTCCACATCAGGACCCGTCTGTATGCTAGCAACAGGCCATCAGCAGAGACCAAACTGGTACACATTTACCTCAAGGAGATTCAGATAATAATAATTTTACAGGAGTTGGGAAAAGCTCAATGAATATGTAGGCTAGACTAGACTAGCCGATGCCTGATTACAATAGTTTCTGTTAATTACTAGCTGATCCTTCCATCTCATCTCTGTGTCATTCAGTTCTCCTGGTTAGAAATGAGCATTGCCCTTGGAATATATTATGGACAGACACAAATGACTCAAAGAAATGAGACTGCAGAAACCTGGTTCTCTTTTGCATTTGAATCACAATCTCTCTCTCTCTCTCTAAATATAAATACTATTGTAAATGATAATGGTGTATCTGTGACCCACAGTCCTATATGTAGGTCTGTGTGAACCAGAGAAAGTGAGAAGTGCCTATGGTGAGTGAATATGTTTTTTTGCAGAATCACTTATTGACAGGGCAATGGGTTCTAATGCAAAGCAGCTTTATCACAACCCCTGGGCCTGGGCAAGAATTGTGAGAGCCAACTGAAGAAACTCTGCTAACAAGTTCTTTAGGGAGATGAGAATGTGGGGGAAGAAATATATGAATATCAAATGAACAGAACAGATAACAGTTCCCTGTAATACTGAAAGTATTTTCTGGGTGAATAACAAATAGAAAAACAAACTTAGGAAATACACAGTAGATATCACAACTGGGCAAATAACCCACTGGGCAAATAACCTACTGGGCAAATAATCCACTGGGCAAAAACTGCTTGAATCTCCGTTGTTTCCACGTCATTATAACAAAACAAATCTAGGTGATGATGTTGAATCAATGTGGAAACTGATTGGATTTGCAACAGGTCATTAAAGTAAGAGAATTCTGTCTTTCTTCCACGCAACTTTTAACCCTTTGTGTTCAAGTTAGTTCAAAACTAGATGTTGAGCTGGCATCTGTGCCCAGTGGCAACATCTTTGGTTGCATTCTCCTGATAATGTTATACATATTGTCTCTCCCATATAATGTATGAATCTCTTGTCTTGCATGGTGTTTAACTTACGACATGATTGCAATAGTCTAAAGACTAAAAATATAATTTGTCTCCCTCTATTGTAGTGAAATAGGGTTTGTCTTTAAAGGTGTAACGGTAGTCCTCCTCCTCATGGATTGAACCAAGGCGCAGCGTTGTGAAATGACATTATTTATTTAAGACACGACAAAACAACGAAGACAGAAAACGAACTATACTTGAATTAACTAACAAAATAACAAAACGAATGTAGACAGACCTGGACGACGAACTTACATGAAAAACGCAATAACAGGAAAACTGACTACACAAAAACCGAACGAACATACTGAGAACAGTCCCGTGTGGCTTAACATACTGACACAGGAGACAACCACCCACAAACAAACAGTGTGAAAACACCTACCTTAATATGACTCTCAATCAGAGGAAATGAAAAACACCTGCCTCTAATTGAGAGCCATATTAGGTCACCCTTTAAACCAACATAGAAACAGAAAACATAGACTGCCCACCCAAACTCACGTCCTGACCAACTAACACATAAAAAACTAACAGAAAACAGGTCAGGAACGTGACAAAAGGGGCAATCGGCAAACGATTGGATATGCCACCAGGGAGACCTATTGTGGCCTCCATTGGCTCATTGACCGAAAAACTATCTGCTTTTGTAGATTTATTTCTAAAACCAAGTGTGGTGTCACTCCCTGCATATGTACGCGATTCTATGGACATGATAGACAATGCACAAGACAATGCACAATATCAATGGGGAGATGCTTATGGATTGCTTTGATGTTGAATCCCTGTATACTAATATCCTCCATCAGGGAGGCCTAGAAGCCATGGCACACTGTCTTAGTCAACGACCCACTGGCACACTGTCTTAGTCAACGACCCACTGGCACACTGTCTTAGTCAACGACCCACTGGCACACTGTCTTAGTCAACGACCCACTGGCACACTGTCTTAGTCAACGACCCACTGGCACACTGTCTTAGTCAACAACCCACTGGCACACTGTCTTAGTCAACGACCCACTGGCACACTGTCTTAGTCAACGACCCACTGGCACACTGTCTTAGTCAACGACCCACTGGCACACTGTCTTAGTCAACGACCCACTGGCACACTGTCTTAGTCAACGACCCACTGGCACACTGTCTTAGTCAACGACCCACTTGCACACTCCCTAGCGCTAACTGTATTGTTGAACTTGCTGAGATTGTGCTGACTAAGAACTTTTACATATTTGAAAATGACATATTCATTCAACAGAAGGGAACTGCTATGGGTAGTAAAATGGAACCGAATTATGCCAATCTGTATGTGGGGTTGTTTGAGGAGAATTAGATTTTCAGCCCATTCTTGAGATATATCAGACTCTGGAAACGCTTCACAGATGACATATTTCTTCAATTCCAGGGCACAGCAACGGAACTTCATCGATTCCACTCCTTCATCAATACAAGCGGGGAACATTAAATTCACCGTCACCTATGACGCGCATCAAACAAGTTTTCTTGACATTTTGATTGAGAGGGAGGGTGGCGGTTTTAGTACGGATCTATACAAGAAGCCGACGGACAGGAATTCCCTGTTACGCGGAGACACCTTCCACCCTACACCCCTAAAAAAGAGCCTCCCCATTAGCCAATACAGTCGCATACGCAGGATTTGTAGTACAAAGTGTGTGTATGACAAACAAGCCAACTATCTGGGTGAGCGTTTCAGACAGCGGGGTTATCCAGAGGAATGCTGCATGACACAAGGGAACGTTTAAAGAAATATGACCCAGGATGACAGCCTCACGCCCAAATCTCCACTCCCTCCTGACCAACGCAGTCAATGTTTCCTTCAATACTCCCCACCTGGTAAACAATAAAAAACCAGGCTAACAATTACATTGTTTACAAACACAGGAGTAAAACAAAGGTATATTTTGGTTCTGATTGGGTAGATAGTTAAACTAAGCTCATGAGTCATTTCTAAGTTATATTCTTCGAGAATAAAGGGCTATATCATGCATTTAAAAGTTTTAAAAAATGGATGTAGCAATCACATATTGCCCCTTTAAGGTATTTGTGAGAGGGTTTTAGATGGAGATACACTATATATACAAAAGTGTGTGGACCAGTGCAGTTCTGCCCCGCTAGAGCTGCCCCGGTCAACTATAAGTGCTGTTATTGTAAAGTGGGAACGTCTAGGAGCAACAATGAATCAACAGCAAAGTGGTAGGCCACACAAGCTCACAGAACAGGACTGCCGGGTCTTGAAGCGCGTAGCTCGTAATAATCACCTGTCCTCGGTTGCCACACTCACTACCGAGTTCCAAATTTCCTCTGGAAACAAACGTCAGCACAATAACTAACGGGCTAATCTGGGTTTGGCGGATGCCAGGAGGATGCTACCTGCCCGAATGCATAGTGCCAACTGTAAAGTTTGGTGGAGGAGGAATAATGGTCTGGGGCAGTTTTTCATGGTTCGGGCTAGGCCACTTAGTTCCATTGAAGGGAAATCTTAACGCCACAGCATACAAAAGCATTCTAGACGATTCTGTGATTCCAAATTTGTGGCAACAGTTTGGGGAAGGCCCTTTCCTGTTTCAGCATGACAATGCCCCTGTGCACAAAGCGAGGTCCATACAGAAATGGTTTGTCAAGATCGGTGTGAGTGGCCTGCACAAAGCCTGACCTCAACTCCCTTGAACACCTTTTGGATGAATCGGAATGCCGACAGAGCCAGGCCTAATTGCCCAACATCGGTGCCCGACCTCACTAATGCTCTTGTGGCTGAATGGAAGCAAGTCCCAGCATCAATTTTCCTACATCTAGTGGAAAGCCTTCCCAGAAGAGTGGAGGATGTCATAGCAGCAAGGGGGGCCAACTCCATATTAATGGCCATGATTTTGGAATAAGACGTTCGACGACCAGGTGCCCACATACTTTTGGTCATGTGGTGTACTAATTAATACTTGAAAAGAGTTGAAAAGGAGGTAAAAAATCTAGTGCTGATAACACAATAGAGTGACATAACTAGGACAAATATCAAAGGAAGTGTATTTCTTCATCCGTTCCAGGAGCTAATACTGTACTGTATAGTGCTCAATGTTTTCTTTGTCAAAGCTTACAGTAATCCTCTTCGTTAATGCTTGACATCCAATGCAACAAGCCTCGGGGGTATATTCTACACAATTATCTTTCTCTGGCCACTGATCTATTTATATATCTATGCCTCTACCACTTCAAGACAGATACTGCCATTTACCGTAATTACATCGACATTATCATTTCCCCAAGGCAGCATTATAATTATGCTGGCCCCTATGGGTGAACTCATCAGCAGAGAAGCAGAATAGAAGGTCTTTCCATTGTAGTTTCAAACGAAGAGATTATGATAGTGCCTTGAGGACAACAGTAGTTATCATAAGAGTGAGGTCATTCCTTCACCCAGTCCATATAGATATGCCCCCTCTACACTGAGCTTCTGTGGTTTGAAAGCCTTTAAAACATTAATGGGGAATGTGTAGCTGTGTTACATCTAAACGTGCTCTCCTTCCCTGCGCTTTCATAACGCTAACATCAGTATAGATCTCAAAGTGTTAACGCAATATAGCAACCTTATAAACACAACGCTGTCTGGCCAGCAGGAATCAATATCCACAGACAATTTAACTGTCCCCTGACTGGTTAATCAACAACTGAACCAGGGCCACAATTAGCTTAGTAAAATGCAATTATAGCCTCATAGGCTTGTGTTGTATTCAATCTTGATCTTACGGACTGTGAAGAGACACACACACGCATATGTACACTCTACACACACTCTACACACAGCCACACATTGTCATATTGTAATGTGGTACATTTTATACTGTAAATGTGTAGTAATGGAGCAATGTACATACTGCACAATGTCTGGTTTGATGTACTGTTTTATTTACGATGTACGTTATTGTTTTACATTGATGTATTGTTTTATTCCTGTTTGGACCCAAGGAAGAGTAGCTGCTGCCTTGTCAGTAGGAAGGTGTACAGTCAGGGCAGGGAAAGTACCCCAGCTGAAGGTCCCATTTTTGATCGGGAGAGACTGTCCCCTATATAAAGAGCTTCAGCAGTTGACGTTATACACGGGATGAAGGGGGACAGGAAGGAAGAAAAAAACAAAATCCAAGCCCGAGGTAGTAGTCCTACAAGGAGACGTAGCCTCGACCTCGTCCTCTGGAGCAGAGGAAGAAATAGTGACCCAACGTTTACGACAGATATTCCAGGAAACCACCGATGAAGACACCTGCGAAGGGTTATATACAACGCAAGAAGGAAGGAGCAACCAGGCGCTAAGGGATATATTTGAAGCTCCATCCGAGGAGGGAACCTGGAAGGGATTCTCCTAGGTCACCCCTGGCGGGGATGGGGAACCACCTCCTTACCCCTCTACCGAGGTTGACCTGCCCCAGGAATTAAAGGGACAATTCGGCACCTCGCAGCATAGAGACCCAGACCTAAGGGAGGCCATGAGGAAGGTGAAGGTGATCGATGGGAAGAACGTAGACAGATCAGGTGAGCCCCCTCTTCCTTACTATGCAATCAGGCGGGGTCTCTAATATTGGGTCGTGCAACGAAGGGGGGAAAACCAGGAATTACTAATGGTGCCTAGACCATACAGGGATACAGTCATACAGTTAGCCCATTCCCACGTCCTAGGAGTACACCTGCCACGGGACAAAACTATCGACAGGATCATGCAGAGATTCTATTGGCCCCGTGTCACCCGGGATGTGGCCAGGTATTGCAGGACGTGTGATCAATGTCAGCGTACAGCCCCACGACCACACCTACATAACCCTTTGATTCCTCTCCCCATTATAGAGAACCCCTTTGATCGCATAGCTATGGACCTCGTGGGACCCCTCCCAAAATCCGCCATAGGACACGAGTACATCCTAGTGGTCGTAGATTACGCTACCAAGTTCCCAGAGGCCATACCCCTGCGTAACATGGCGTCAAAGGGAATTGCTAATGAATTTTTCCTGATGTTCTCTCGGGTGGGCCTTCCCAAGACGATCCTAACTGATCAGGGAACCCCATTCATGTCCCGGTTGATGAAGGACTTGTGTCGGTTATATCAGGTTCAACAGATACGTACAAGCATATTCCATCCTCAAACGGACGGGTTGTGCGAACGCTTGAACAAAACGATTAAAAGCATGTTGAGAAGAGTGGTGTCCAGAGACGGGAAAAACTGGGACATGCTTCTCCCACACTTAATTTTTGCTCTGCAAGAAGTACCCCAGGCGTCCACTGGATTCTCCCCATTTGAATTGCTCCATGGCAGACCCTGTCGAGGGATCCTCGACTTAGCCAAGGAGACCTGGGAGACCCAACCATGCCCCTTTCGGTCCACAATAGAACATGTTACCCTGATGAGAGACCGCCTGTCGGCAGTGTGGCCCATAGTAAAGGAGCATATAGCGAAGGTGCAAAGGACCCAAGGCCGGGCCTACGATAAGTCCGCGACACCCCGTGAGTTCACCATGGGAGAAAAAGTGATGGTGCTCGTGCCCACGGCTGAACACCGTTTGCTGGCGCAGTGGAGGGGGCCCTACAAGGTAATGAAAAAGATATCACCGGTCAATTACCTCATCAAGTAACCTGACAAGAGGAAGATGGTCCAACTATATCATATAAGCCTGTTGAAGAAGTACCATGGAAGAGAGGAGGAGATGGCTTTGATGGCCCTGGAGGGCAAAGGAAAAGAGGAGGCTCCACCACAGGTGCGTCATGGCCAAACTCTCCTGCCGGAGGAGTCGAGACAGCTAGGCAAGCTGATGATGAACTTCAGCCGGGTATTCTTTCCATTCCCAGGATAAACAGATGTCCTGTTCCACCATATCCACACTGAACCCGGCAAGAAGGTAAATATCCAGCCTTACAGGATTCCTGAGGCCCGCCGAGTCATCGCTAAGAACGAGGTAAGGGAGATGCTGAGGATGGGCCATCTACGAGTGAGTGGTCCAGTCCCATAGTCCTGGTTCCCAAATCCGATGGTAGTATGAGACTCTGCAATGACTTTAGGAGCATGAACGCCATCTCTACATTCGACGCATATCCCATGCCCCGCGTGGATGAACTCTTGGAGCGCTTAGGAAAGGCCAAGTTCATCACCACCCTGGATTTGACAAAGGGATAGTGGCAAGTGCTGGTGACCCTGGAGGATCGCCCAAAGACTGCCTTCGCCACACCGGAGCGGCTTTTTCAGTATGTGAGGAAGCCCATCGGACTGCATGGTGCTGCTGCAACTTTCCAACGCCTCATGGATGCCATTCTACAACCACATCAAGAGTACGCAGCGGCGTACATAGACGATGTGGTCATCCACAGCGAGGACTGGGATAGTCACCTCTTGAGCTTACGGGCAATGCTAGGGAGCCTAGAAGCCACAGGGTTGACGGCCAATCCAAAAAAATGCTGCCTGGGTCTGTCCGACGCGGAATACCTGGGGTACACCGTGGGGAATGGGAAAATACGTCCACAGGCAGAAAAGACCAGGGCAAATTGGGATTGGCCTCAACCCCGGACAAAGAGGGATATTCGGGCCTTCTTAGTGATAACGGGATATTATCGCCGTTTCATCCCTGGATATGCAACCACTGCCACCCCCCTCACAAACCTCTTCAAGAAAAACTTGCCAAACCGGGTAGAGTGGAAGGACGAGACGGAAGAGGCCTTTCAATTGCTAAAAGATAGCCTATGTTCTGATCCCGTCCTACAGGCTCCGGACTTCTCACAAGAGTTCATTGTGCAGGTAGGCGCTTCGGATACCTGGGCTCGGGGCTGTCCTAGCTCAGGGTGAAGGCGAAGCAGAGAAGCCTATCCTCTTCATAAGTAGGAAGCTCAGCGATCGGGAACAGAGATATGCTACCATAGAGAAAGAGGCCCTAGCCATTAAGTGGGCCCTCAATTATCTCTGGTACTACCTACTGGGTCGTAGGTTTGCATTAGTTACTGACCATGCTCCCCTCACGTGGATGGCTGGTAAGAGAAACAATAACCACAGAATAGCCAGAGGGTTTCTTGCTTTACAACCGTTCTCTTTCCATGTCATCCACAGGGCCGGATGGAGGAACAGGAACGAGACCAAGACGGTGCGTCTGGCTCCCGACGCTCCGGTTCGGTCAAAAGGGGGAAGGTCTGTAGGGGGACCACCAGAGGGCAGGCTGGACTCACGGATAGTAGCCCAACTAGGCATGTGAGTCAAGGGGACCTGAGGCAATTAAGCACAGCTGATGGTACTAATGACCTATTATTTTTTCCCTACCAGAGAGAGGAGGGAACCAGCAAGAGAGAAGAAAAACCTATCTCTGGAAGATGGCTACCAAGAGAGAGAAGCTAACCACGAAGAACCATTAAGACGGTGAAAAACACGTGACATTTGTTGTAGTTTAAAGATAATCGTATTGTCTTCCTGTTTCATCTGGAGAAGAAGATGTATGTTTTTCCTTGGGAGATTTTCATTGATTATGTTGGTGTTTGTATTGACCAAAATCCCTCGATAGAGAACTGTGTTCAAACAAAGAAACCAACTCCTGACTCGTTTATTCCACCTTTCCGCTTTACAGTGACGTCAAATTAAATGGTCCGCTCACAATATAGATACTTTTGTTCCTGTTTCCTCCAGCATCTTCACAAGGTCCTTTGCTGTTGTTCTGGGACTGATTTGCACTTTTCGCACCAAAGTACATTCATCTCTAGGAGACAGAACACATCTCCTTCCTGAGCGCTATGATGGCTGCGTGGTCCCATGGTGTTTATACTTGTGTACTATTGTTTGTACAGATAAACGTGGTACCTTCAGGCATTTGGAAATTGCTCCCAAGGATGAACCAGACTTGTGGAGGTCTACAATGTTTTTTCTGAGGTCTTGGCTGATTTCTTTGGATTTTCCCATGATGTCAAGCAAAGAGGCACTGAGTTTGAAGGTAGGCCTTGAAATACATCCACAGGTACACCTCCAATTGACTCAAAGGATGTCAATTAGCCTATCAGAAGCTTCTAAAGCCATGACATAATTTTCTGGAATTTTCCAAGTGGTTTAAATGCACAGGTAACTTAGTGTATGTAAACTTCTGACCCACTGGAATTGTGATACAGGGAATTATAAGTGAAATAATCTGTCTTTAAACAATTGTTGGAAAAATGACTTGTGTCATGCACAAAGTAGATGTCCTAACCGACTTGCCAAAACTATAGTTTGTTTACAAGAAATTTGTGGAGTGGCTGAAAAACGAGTTTTAATGACTCCAACTTAAGTGCATCTAAACTTCCGACTTCAACTGTAGCTTGTAACCCAGAAACTAATTTAATTGATTAAGAGACAGCTAAATTGAAAAGGGATTAAGTTTGGCAGATATTTCATAGCTAATTTTCAAGCAAAAAAAAACATGCAGTTGCAATTTTGGTACACAAAAAGTAAGATTATGTCAGGTTAAAGCAACATAAGGATGAGGAAGGAAGAATGATTTGTATTGAGGATCTGTAAATGGTAGTAAGGTTAAAATGTGTAATATTTATGCACCCAACAAGGAGGATCCTGGGTTTTTCCAAAGGTTTTAAGGTTATGAATGTACGCAGAAGCTCTGGAACTGGAGCAGCTCCCTGAGACTTTTAATAAGGCAGTAATTTAATGAATTCTCAAGCAGGATAGAGACCCCACAGACCCAGGGAGTTTTCGCCCTATCAGTTTAAACCTTTTCCCTAAATGCGAAGAAGGCATTTGATAGCGTGGAGTGAGGATTTTTGACATATACCCTTGAAAAGATTGGCTTTGGCCCTGGATTTATCAAGTGGATTAAGGTATTATAGATGATATAAAACATATCTGGTTATAAGATTAATTGGAAGAAGTCAGAGGCTATGCCTGTATCCAAATGATGTCATCCTGAAATACCTGGGTATAAGACTAAACAAAGAACTACAGAATATCAGGCAAATTAATATGATGCCACAACTACAAAAAAATAAAGAATAATCTTGATAAATGGAGGTTGCTCTTACGTTATGGGTCAAAATAAGTACTGCTAAAATGGTTGTGTCCATGATGCTCCCTGTGACCATTTCTCCCTTACTATTTAAGCAGTGCAATCAAATGATTAAGGATCATCTTTTGGATGGGAAAAAAACTGAATAAATGTGAACAAGTTATATGCTCCAATGGATAGAGGAGGACTAGCATTACCCAATGTGGAATCATACAACATATCATTTGATGTAGCCAAATTGGCCAGACTGGGGCAATTATGATTCCCATTTGGGATGGACTTAGATTGAGAGGTCTATCACGGCCACGTTTAAGCCTATTGAGGCCTTATTACCAAACATTGTGCAGAGGCAGCCAACATCCTACAATATTCCCGAGAGGTATGGATAAAGATTACTAAAATGCTTGGAATTTCCCAGTATAAACAAAAATATTCTTCCAAATGACACAATTAATCAGTTTGCATGGGAAAACATACATTTATCTGGGAGGTATGGCTTAAACAAGGCCTGCAGGGCATTAGGCGATCTATATGAGAGAAGCGACATAATGTCCTATCACGACCTGAAGGATACATTTCATTTGCCAGGTAAGGGATATTTCTGGAAATACTTACAACTAACGAGCTGCATGGGTCTCTTATGAGTATTAACCTCCAGAGAGATGAAAACATGTTAGAACAATATTTCATGTTACCAGGAATATCACATTCCACTTCAGTGTTTTATAAAAGAGTCTCGTATGCACAAAATGGAAACTGTAATAATTTAAGGTTGATTTGGCAGAGGGATCTTAATTGTGACATTGAGGACGATGTATGGAAAAATATTGATTCCAATTTAGGGTGGTGTACCCGGGACACAAAGAGTAGATTTACACATTATAAGATTGTTCATATACTATTGGACCCCAGTTAGATTAAATAACATGGGTTTATTGCAAAATAATTTATGCTGGAAATGCAAGGGTGAAGTAGGTACCTTTCTGCATGCTATATGGGGATGTCCCATGGTGCTCGCTTTCTGGAAGAAGGTTCTTATAAAGCTTGAAGAATGTTTGGAACAGCCTATCCCAGAGTCCCCACAGCTGTGCTTATTAGTGGATATATCTATTTTACCACCAGGTGTTAGCAAAGAAGAGTTTGGTCTTGCCTCAGTGGGTTTTCCTACAGCAGCTAGACTCATACTATGCAACTGGAAGAGAGCAGATAGTCCAAAGTCAACAAATTGGCTCAAACTCATGATGGAGACTGCATCTTATGAATCAATAATAACAAAATTACAGGAGAGGAAAGGGACATTTTGTATGGTATATGAACACTTTTTGAATTACACTACCATTCAAAAGTTTGGGGTCACTTAGAAATGTCCTTGTTTTCCATGAAAACATACATGAAATTAGTTGCAAAATTAATAGGAAATATAGTCAAGATGTTGACAAGGTTATAAATAATAATTGTCCTTCAAACTTTGCTTTCGTCAAATAATCCTCAATTTGCAGCAATTACAGCGTTACAGACCTTTGGCATTCTAGTTGTCATTTTGTTGAGGTAATCTGAAGAGATTTCACCCCATGCTTCCTGAAGCTCCTCCCACAAGTTTGATGGGCTTGATGGGCACTTCTTACGTACCATACGGTCAAGATGCTCCCACAACAGCTCAATAGCGTTGAGATCTGGTGACTGTGCAAGCCATTCCATTATAGAGGTGTCTGTTTCTCAAACTAGACACTCTAATGTACTTGTCCTCTTGCTCGGTTGTGCACCGGGGCCTCCCACTCTTCTTTCTATTCTGGTTAGTGCCAGTTTGCACTGTTCTGTGAAGGGAGTAGTACACAGCGTTGTACGAGATTTTCCGTTTCTTGGCAATTTCTCACATGGAATAGCCTTCATTTCTCAGAACAAGAATAGACTGACGAGTTTCAAAAGAAAGTTCTTTGTTTCTGGCCATTTTGAGCCTGTAATCGAACCCACAAATTCTGATGCTCCAGATACTAAATTATTCTAAAGAAGGTCAGTTTTATTGCTTCTTTAATCAGCACAACAGTTTTCAGCTGTGCTAACATACTTGCAAAAGGGTTTTCTAATGATCAATTAGCTTTTTAAAATGATAGACTTGGATTAGCTAACACAACGTGCCATTGGAACACAGGAGTGATGGTTGCTGATAATGGGCCTCTGTACGCCTATGTAGAAATTCCATAAAAAATCTGCCGTTTCCAGCTACAATAGTCAATTACAACATTAACAATGTCTACACTGTATTTTTGATCAGTTTGATGTTATTTTAATGGACAAAAAATTGTTTTTCTTTCAAAAACAAGTACATTTAAGTGACCCCAAACTTTTGAACGGTAGTGTATATAAGGGAGTTGCGGGTGAAAAGCTGGGGCATAAGTTAGTACCAATGTATGTGTAATGGATGTTTTTGTTTATTATGTATTATTACTCTTTTATATTATTATTATACATTTTTAATATTCCAACCACTGATATATGGTTGAAAGGTGCTGTCTTGTTTGTCGTCTTGTTGGGTGTTGTGCTTTTGTTGTTTTTAATGTTGTAAAGGTTTTCTTCCAGGGGTGAAGGAGAGGACCAAAGTGCAGCGCGGCTAGTGTTCAACATGTTTAATACAAGAACAAGTGAAACACTACAAACAACATACAAAATAACAAATGTGCAAAACCGATACAGACCTATCTGGTGCAGAACACAAACACAGAGACAGGTAACAAACACCCACAAAAGCCCAACACAAAACAAGCCTCCTATATATGAGTCTCAATCAGAGACTGTCATGTTTTGTCATTGATTATCATGTCTTGTCCCTGTGCTTCCCTTCTATTCGTTTCCCTCTGCTGGTCTTATTAGGTTCTTTCCCTCTTTCTATCCCTCTCTCTCCCCCTCCCTCTCTCCCTCTCTCGCTCTCTCTCTCTATCGTTCCGTTCCTGCTCCCAGCTGTTCCTCATTCTCCTAACTACCTCATTTACTCTTTCACACCTGTCCCCTATTTTGCCCTCTGATTAGAGTCCCTATTTCTCCCTCTGTTTTCCGCTTCTGTCCTTGTCGGATCCTTGTTTGATGTTTGCTGTTCTGTGTCCTTGTTCCGCCCTGTCGTGTTTTTGCCTTCTTCAGATGCTGCGTGTGAGCAGGTGTCTATGTCAGCTACGACCTGTGCCTTCCCGAAGCGACCTGCAGTCAGTGGTCGCGTCTCCAGTCGTTCCTCTCTACTGACGAGAGGATTTCAGTTTTCCTGTTTTGTATTTACCTAAGATAGATCCAGGAGTATCGTTTTTGTTTAAGACTGGAATAAAGACTCTGTTTCTGTTAAGTCGCTTTTGGGTCCTCATTCACCAGCATAACAGAAGGATCCGACCAGGAATGGACCCAGCGACTACGGATTCTCGCAACACTGCCATCGAGATCCAGGGAGCAATGCTCGGCAGACACGAGCAGGAATTGTCTACTGCTCGTCATGCCGTTGAGACCCTGGCCGCTCAGGTTTCCAACCTCTCAGGACAGTTTCAGAGTCTTCGTCTCGTGCCACCTGCTACTTCCTGGTCTTCCGAGTCTCCGGAACCTAGGGTTAATAACCCACCATGTTACTCTGGGCAACCCACTGAGTGCCGCTCCTTTCTCACCCAGTGTGATATTGTGTTCTCTCTCCAGCCCAACACATACTCAAGAGAGAGAGCTCGGATCGCCTACGTCATATCACTCCTTACTGGTCGGGCTCGGGAGTGGGGCACAGCTATCTGGGAGGCAAGGGCTGAGTGTACTAACGATTATCAGAACTTTAAAGAGGAGATGATACGGGTTTTTGATCGTTCAGTTTTTGGGAAGGAGGCTTCCAGGGCCCTGGCTTCCCTATGTCAAGGTGATCGATCCATAACGGATTACTCTATAGAGTTTCGCACTCTTGCTGCCTCCAGTGACTGGAACGAGCCGGCGTTGCTCGCTCGTTTTCTGGAGGGACTCCACGCTGAGGTTAAAGATGAGATTCTCTCCCGGGAGGTTCCTTCCAGCGTGGACTCTTTGATTGCACTCGCCATCCGCATAGAACGACGGGTAGATCTTCGTCACCGAGCTCGTGGAAGAGAGCTCGCGTTAACGGTGTTCCCCCTCTCCGCATCTCAACCATCTCCTTCCACCGGCTCACAGACTGAGCCCATGCAGCTGGGAGGTATTCGCATCTCGACTAAGGAGAGGGAACGGAGAATCACCAACCGCCTTTGCCTCTATTGCGGTTCTGCTGGACATTTTGTTATTTCATGTCCAGTAAAAGCCAGAGCTCATCAGTAAGCGGAGGGCTACTGGTGAGCGCTACTACTCAGGTCTCTCCATCAAGATCCTGTACTACCTTGTTGGTCCATCTACGCTGGTCTGGTTCGGCTGCTTCCTGCAGTGCCTTGATAGACTCTGGGGCTGAGGGTTGTTTTATGGACGAAGCATGGGCTCGGAAGCATGACATTCCTCTCAGACAGTTAGGGAAGCCCACGCCCATGTTCGCCTTAGATGGTAGTCTTCTTCCCAGTATCAGATGTGAGACACTACCTTTAACCCTCACAGTATCTGGTAACCACAGTGAGACCATTTCCTTTTTGATTTTTCGTTCACCTTTTACACCTGTTGTTTTGGGTCATCCCTGGCTAGTATGTCATAATCCTTCTATTAATTGGTCTAGTAATTCTATCCTATCCTGGAACGTTTCTTGTCATGTGAAGTGTTTAATGTCTGCTATCCCTCCTGTTTCTTCTGTCCCCTCTTCTCAGGAGGAACCTGGTGATTTGACAGGAGTGCCGGAGGAATATCATGATCTGCGCACGGTCTTCAGTCGGTCCAGAGCCAACTCCCTTCCTCCTCACCGGTCGTATGATTGTTGTATTGATCTCCTTCCGGGAACCACTCCCCCTCGGGGTAGACTATACTCTCTGTCGGCTCCCGAACGTAAGGCTCTCGAGGATTATCTGTCTGTTTCTCTCGACGCCGGTACCGTGGTGCCTTCTTCCTCTCCCGCCGGAGCGGGGTTTTTTTTTGTTAAGAAGAAGGACGGTACTCTGCGCCCCTGCGTGGATTATCGAGGGCTGAATGACATAACGGTTAAGAATCGTTATCCGCTTCCCCTTATGTCGTCAGCCTTCGAGATTCTGCAGGGAGCCAGGTTCTTTACTAAGTTGGACCTTCGTAACGCTTACCATCTCGTGCGCATCAGAGAGGGGGACGAGTGGAAAACGGCGTTTAACACTCCGTTAGGGCATTTTGAATACCGGGTTCTGCCGTTCGGTCTCGCTAATGCTCCAGCTGTCTTTCAGGCATTAGTTAATGATGTACTGAGAGACATGCTGAACATCTTTGTTTTCGTTTACCTTGACGATATCCTGATTTTTTTTCACCGTCACTCGAGATTCATGTTCAGCACGTTCGACGTGTACTCCAGCGCCTTTTAGAGAATTGTCTCTACGTGAAGGCTGAGAAGTGCGCCTTTCATGTCTCCTCTGTCACATTTCTCGGTTCTGTTATTTCCGCTGAAGGCATTCAGATGGATCCCGCTAAGGTCCAGGCTGTCAGCGATTGGCCCGTTCCTAAGTCACGTGTCGAGTTGCAGCGCTTTCTCGGTTTCGCTAATTTCTATCGGCGTTTCATTCGTAATTTCGGTCAAGTGGCTGCTCCTCTCACAGCTCTGACTTCTGTCAAGACGTGCTTTAAGTGGTCCGGTTCCGCCCAGGGAGCTTTTGATCTCCTCAAGAAGCGTTTTACATCCGCTCCTATCCTTGTTACTCCTGACGTCACTAAACAATTTATTGTCGAGGTTGACGCTTCAGAGGTGGGCGTGGGAGCCATTCTGTCCCAGCGCTTCCATTCTGACGATAAGGTCCATCCTTGCGCTTATTTTTCTCATCGCCTGTCGCCATCGGAACGCAACTATGATGTGGGTAACCGCGAACTGCTCGCCATCCGCTTAGCCCTAGGCGAATGGCGACAGTGGTTGGAGGGGGCGACCGTCCCTTTTGTCGTTTGGACTGACCATAAGAACCTTGAGTACATCCGTTCTGCCAAACGACTTAATGCACGTCAAGCTCGTTGGGCGTTGTTTTTCGCTCGTTTCGAGTTCGTGATTTCTTATCGTCCGGGAAATAAGAACACCAAGCCTGATGCCTTATCCCGTCTATTTGGTTCTTCTGTGGCTTCTATCGACCCCGAGGGGATTCTCCCTGAGGGGCGTGTTGTTGGGTTGACTGTCTGGGGAATTGAGAGACAGGTAAAGCAAGCACTTACTCACACTGCGTCGCCGCGCGCTTGTCCTAGTAACCTTCTGTTCGTTCCTGTCTCTACTCGTCTGGCTGTTCTTCAGTGGGCTCACTCTGCCAAGTTAGCTGGCCAGCCCCGGCGTTCGGGGTACGCTTGCTTCTATTCGCCAGCGGTTTTGGTGGCCTACTCAGGAGCGTGACACGCGCCGTTTCGTGGCTGCTTGTTCGGACTGCGCGCAGACTAAGTCAGGTAACTCTCCTCCTGCCGGTCGTCTCAGACCGCTTCCCATTCCTTCTCGACCATGGTCTCACATCGCCTTAGACTTTATTACCGGTCTGCCTTCGTCTGCGGGGAAGACTGTGATTCTTACGGTTGTCGATAGGTTCTCTAAGGCGGCACATTTCATTCCCCTCGCTAAGCTTCCTTCCGCTAAGGAGACGGCACAAATCATCATTGAGAATGTGTTCAGAATTCATGGCCTCCCGTTAGACGCCGTTTCAGACAGAGGTCCGCAATTCACGTCACAGTTTTGGAGGGAGTTCTGTCGTTTGATTGGTGCTTCCGTCAGTCTTTCTTCCGGGTTTCATCCCCAGTCTAACGGTCAAGCAGAAAGGGCCAATCAGACGATTGGTCGCATATTACGCAGCCTTTCTTTTCGTAACCCTGCGTCTTGGGCAGAACAGCTCCCCTGGGCAGAATACGCTCACAACTCGCTTCCTTCGTCTGCTACCGGGCTATCTCCGTTTCAGAGTAGTCTTGGGTACCAGCCTCCTCTGTTCTCGTCCCAGCTCGCCGAGTCCAGCGTTCCCTCCGCTCAGGTTTTTGTCCAACGTTGTGAGCGCACCTGGAGGAGGGTCAGGTCTGCACTTTGCCGTTACAGGGCGCAGACTGTGAGAGCCGCCAATAAACGTAGGATTAAGAGTCCTAGGTATTGTCGCGGTCAGAGAGTGTGGCTTTCCACTCGTAACCTTCCCCTTACGACAGCTTCTCGCAAGTTGACTCCGCGGTTCATTGGTCCGTTCCGTGTCTCTCAGGTCGTCAATCCTGTCGCTGTGCGACTGCTTCTTCCGCGACATCTTCGTCGCGTCCACCCTGTCTTCCATGTCTCCTGTGTCAAGCCTTTTCTTCGCGCTCCCGTTCGTCTTCCTTCCCCCCCCCCGTCCTTGTCGAGGGCGCACCTATTTACAAGGTACGGAAGATCATGGACATGCGTTCTCGGGGACGTGGTCACCAGTACTTAGTGGATTGGGAGGGTTACGGTCCTGAGGAGAGGAGTTGGGTTCCATCTCGGGACGTGCTGGACCGTTCGTTGATTGATGATTTCCTCCGTTGCCGCCAGGGTTCCTCCTCGAGTGCGCCAGGAGGCGCTCGGTGAGTGGGGGGGTACTGTCATGTTTTGTCATTGATTATCATGTCTTGTCCCTGTGCTTCCCTTCTATTCGTTTCCCTCTGCTGGTCTTATTAGGTTCTTTCCCTCTTTCTATCCCTCTCTCTCCCCCTCCCTCTCTCCCTCTCTCGCTCTCTCTCTCTATCGTTCCGTTCCTGCTCCCAGCTGTTCCTCATTCTCCTAACTACCTCATTTACTCTTTCACACCTGTCCCCTATTTTGCCCTCTGATTAGAGTCCCTATTTCTCCCTCTGTTTTCCGCTTCTGTCCTTGTCGGATCCTTGTTTGATGTTTGCTGTTCTGTGTCCTTGTTCCGCCCTGTCGTGTTTTTGCCTTCTTCAGATGCTGCGTGTGAGCAGGTGTCTATGTCAGCTACGACCTGTGCCTTCCCGAAGCGACCTGCAGTCAGTGGTCGCGTCTCCAGTCGTTCCTCTCTACTGACGAGAGGATTTCAGTTTTCCTGTTTTGTATTTACCTAAGATAGATCCAGGAGTATCGTTTTTGTTTAAGACTGGAATAAAGACTCTGTTTCTGTTAAGTCGCTTTTGGGTCCTCATTCACCAGCATAACAGAGACAACGACTACCATCTGTCTCTGATTGAGAACCCACACTAGGCTGACATAGAAACAGACAAACTAGACACACAACATAAAATTCCCACCCAGCTCACGTCCTGACCAACTAAACACATACAAAACAACAGAAAACAGGTCAGGAACGTGACAAATGTCATGTAATGGTGTTATGTCATATCGATAGAAAATGTATAGAAAACTTGATTGACACAGTATATGCATTCGATCTGGTAATATAAAATAACCCCAGATCCTCATGGTGATATTAATAGCTCAATCATCAATCAAGTTTATTTTATATAGCCCTTCGTACATCAGCTAATGTCTCGAAGTGCTGTACAGAGACCCAGCCTAAAACCCCAAACAGCTAGAATGCAGGTGTAGAAGCACGGTGGCTAGGAAAAACTCCCTAGAAAGGCCAAAACCTAGGAAGAAACCTAGAGAGGAACCAGGCTATGAGGGGTGGCCAGTCCTCTTTTGGCTGTGCCGGGTGGAGATTATAACAGAACTATGCCAAGATGTTCAAAAATGTTCATAAGTGACAAGCATGGTCAAATAATAATCATGAATAATATTCAGTTGGCTTTTCATAGCCGATCATTAAGAGTTGAAAAACAACAGGTCTGGGACAGGTGGCGGTTCCATAACCGCAGGCAGAACAGCAGCAAGGCCAGGCGGACTGGGGACAGCAAGGAGCCACCACGCCCGGCAGTCCCGACGTATGGTCCCAGGGCTCAGGTCCTCCGAGAGAAAGAAAGAGAGAAGGAGAAAATTAGAGAGAGCCAAGATTTTCAAAATGTTCATAAATGACAAGCATGGTCAAATAATAATCAGGAATAAATCTGTTGGCTTTTCATAGCCGATCATTAAGAGTTGAAAACAGCAGGTCTGGGACAGGTAGGGGTTCCGTAACCGCAGGCAGAACCGTTGAAACTGGAATAGCAGCAAGGCCAGGCGGACTGGGGGCAGCAGGGAGTCGTCATGCCCGGTAGTCCTGACGTATGGTCCTAGGGCTCAGGTTCTCAGAGAGAGAAAGAAAGAGAGAACGAGAGAATTAGAGAAAGCATACTTAAATTCACACAGGACACTGGATAAGACAGGAGAAGTACTCCAGGTATAACCAACTGACCCTAGCCCCCCGACACAAGCTACTGCAGCATAAATACTGGAGGCTGAGACAGGAGCGGTCAGGGGACACTGTGGCCCCATCCGAAGATACCCCCGGACAGGGCCAAATAGGAAGGATATAACCCCACCCACTTTGCCAAAGCACAGCCCCCGCACCACTGGAGGGATATCTTCAACCACCAACTTATAATCCTGAGACAAGGCCGAGTATAGCCAACAAAGATCTCCACCACAGCACAAACCAAGGGGGCTGCAGCAGTAATTGTTAATGAAGAAAAGCTACCAGACCACTATCCATACACTTGAGAGCTATGGGTTTTCATCATTACAGGCAATTGCTGCAGTGGTCTTTGTTTGTTTGGTCCTGAGCAGGTCTCTCAGTGTGACCATGCTGGAATATCCCAGTTTACTTTACCTAACCTGACATAATATTTTACATTTTCATAAAATACAAGCGTGGGCTGCTAGCACACAATACTGTTGCTCCTGGATTGCCATTTAGTTGTGTTCACCCTGGGTAGTTAGCTGTGTTAATTCTGCATCGGAATTTAGCCGTGTAGATCCTAGATCATCATTTACCTCCTATTGATACTGGATTGTCATTTGATACTACTGAAAGGAAAGGGGGATACCTAGTCAGTTGTACAACTGAATGCATTCAACTGAAATGTATCTTCCGCATTTAACCCAACCCCTCTGAATCAGAGAGGTGCCGGGGGCTGCCATAATCAACATCCCCGTCTTTGGAGCCCAGGGAACAGTGGGTTAACTGCCTTGCTCAGGGGCAGAACGAAAGATTTTTACTTTGTGAGCTCGGAGATTCGATCAAGCAAGCTATCGGTTACTGGTCCAACGCACTTGGCTACCTGCTGTCCCTGACAGCTCTTAGATCATGCTACGATTAGATATAAAGCATATTCACCAAAACCAACACCTTGGGATGGACGACTGATTGATATTGGCACTGTCGTTCACCCTTCTCTGTTTACGAGGAACATTCACAATGACAGATGCCTTTTCAATCTGGCCAAACCACAGGCAGTGGCCTTTCAGCACATTGGGTTAAATTGACACGGATTCTTAAGGGATTTTATTTTCTCAGGGGCCTGTGGAGATGTGAGTAGACAGGAAAGACAGCAGACCTGTCTCTATGACCTGGAGAGGGTGTGAGAGAGAGAGAGAGAGAGAGAGAGAGAGAGAGAGAGAGAGAGAGAGAGAGAGAGAGAGAGAGAGAGAGAGAGAGAGAGAGAGAGAGAGAGAGAGAGAGAGAGAGAGAGAGAGAGAGAGAGAGAGAGAGAGAGAGAGAGAGAGAGAGAGAGAGAGAGAAATACAAATATAGGGAAGAGAGAAAGAGGGAGAGAGAGTGTTGGATAGGGGCAGAACGGATTCTTAAGGGGTTTTATTTTCTCAGGGGCCTGTGGAGATGTGAGTAGACAGGAAAGACAGCAGACCTGTCTCTATGACCTGGAGAGGGTGTGTGAGAGAGAGAGAGAGAGAGAGAGAGAGAGAGAGAGAGAGAGAGGGGAGAGAGAGAGAGAGAGAGAGAGAGAGAGAGAGAGAGAGAGAGAGAGAGAGAGAGAGAGAGAGAGAGAGAGTGAGAGAGTTACAAATATAGGGAAGAGAGAAAGAGGGAGAGAGAGTGTTGGAGAGAGGTAAATTAGATTGTTTTGTTTACCACCTTCTTCCCCCAGGCTGTAGAGATGAATGGGGGTGGAGGCAGAGCCAGCACACAGCTTCAACCATTTGGACATGATGTGATAAAAACCTGACCTTAGATCAGCCCTTATGGGCATATTTATATATGCTAATAATATAGGCCATTTGAGTCAACTGTAATAATTCTTCACCCATGTCTTAGTAATAGGCTTGGCGACTGTCTCACAACTCAGAGATTGACACTAAGCACTGGAGTCAGGTCAATGGCAATTTACAAGAACAATCCAGTTTTTCTTAACCTCACAAAACTTTGAAACAGATTGGAGTTGATGTGGGGTTTGTTTTCTAGCTGGTCCTGTGGTGTAGGACTATAGGCAGGATACACGCTGGATGAAGATGGATCTCTGACGGAGAAAGAAGCTAATTTCTCCTGAGGGCAAGTGCCTCAATAGCCTCTCCCCTGTCAGAGAGAAGCTCTCACAAGCCCTCCAACTGCCTTTCAGGAAACACCAATGTGTGATATCAACATGCTGTGTGGTAGAAGCTACAAAATACTACCATATCAACATGCTGTGTGGTAACAGCTATAAAATACCACCATATCATCATGCTGTGTGGTAACAGCTATACCATACCACCATATCAACATGCTGTGTGGAAGAAGCTAGCTATAAAATATTACCATATCAACATGCTGTGTGGTAACAGCAATACAATACCACCATATGAACATGCTGTGTGGTAACAGCAATAAAATACCACCATATTAACATGCTGTGTGGTAACAGCTATACAATACCACCATATTAACATGCTGTGTGGTAACAGCTAAACAATACCACCACATCAACATGCTGTGTGGTAACAGCTATACAATACCACCATATCAACATGATGTGTGGTAACAGCTAAATAATACCACCATATCTACAAGATGTGTGATAACAACTATACAATACCAACATATCAACATGCTGTGTGGTAACAGCTATAAGATACTACCATATCAACATGCTGTGTGGTAACAGCTATAAAATATCAACATGCTGTATGGTAACAGCTATAAAATATCAACATGCTGTGTGGTAACAGCTATAAAATACCACCATATCAACATGTTGTGTGGTAACAGCTATACAATACCACCATATCAACATGCTGTGTGGTAACAGCTATAAAATACCACCTTATCAACATGCTGTGTGGTAACAGCTATAAAATACCACCATATCAACATGCTATGTGGTACCAGCTATACAATACCAACATATCAACATGCTGTGTGGTCGAAGTTAGCTATAAAATACCTCCATATCAACATGCTTTGTGGTAACAGCTATAAAATACCACCAAATCAACATGCTGTGTGGTAAAAGCTATACAATACCACCATATCAACATGCTGTGTGGTAACAGCTATAAAATACCTCCATATCAACATGCTTTGTGGTAACAGCTATAAAATACCACCATATCAACATGCTGTGTGGTAACAGCTAAACAATACCACCATATCTACATGCTGTGTGGTAACAGCTATACAATACCACCATATCTACATGCTGTGTGGTAACAGCTATACAATACCACCATATCAACATGCTGTGTGGAAGAAGCTAGCTGTTAAATACTGCCGTATCAACTTGCTGTGTGGTAACAGCTATACAATACCACCATATCAACATGCTGTGTGGAAGAAGCTAGCTGTTAAATACTGCCGTATCAACATGCTGTGTGGTAACTGCTATAAAATACCACGATATCATCATGCTGTGTGGAAGAAGCTAGCTATAAAATATTACCATATCAACATGCTGTGTGGTAACAGCAATACAATACCACCATATCAACATGCTGTGTGGTAACAGCTATACAATACCACCATATCTACATGCTGTGTGGTAACAGCTATACAATACCACCATATCAACATGCTGTGTGGTAACTGCTATAAAATACCACGATATCATCATGCTGTGTGGTAACAGCTAAACAATACCACCACATCAACATGCTGTGTGGTAACAGCTATAAAATACCACCATATCAACATGCTGTGTGGTAACAGCTATAAAATACCACCATATCAACATGCTGTGTGGTAACAGCTATAAGATACTACCATATCAACATGCTGTGTGGTAACAGCTATAAAATATCAACATGCTGTATGGTAACAGCTATAAAATATCAACATGCTGTGTGGTAACAGCTATAAAATACCACCATATCAACATGCTGTGTGGTAACAGCTATAAAATACCACCATATCAACATGCTGTGTGGTAACAGCTATAAGATACTACCATATCAACATGCTATGTGGTAACAGCTATAAAATATCAACATGCTGTATGGTAACAGCTATAAAATATCAACATGCTGTGTGGTAACAGCTATAAAATACCACCATATCAACATGCTGTGTGGTAACAGCTATAAAATACCATGATATCATCATGCTGTGTGGAAGAAGCTAGCTATAAAATATTACCATATCAACATGCTGTGTGGTAACAGCAATACAATACCACCATATCAACATGCTGTGTGGTAACAGCTAAACAATACCACCATATCTACATGCTGTGTGGTAACAGCTATACAATACCACCATATCAACATGCTGTGTGGAAGAAGCTAGCTGTTAAATACTGCCGTATCAACTTGCTGTGTGGTAACAGCTATACAATACCACCATATCAACATGCTGTGTGGAAGAAGCTATACAATACCACCATATCAACATGCTGTGTGGAAGAAGCTAGCTGTTAAATACTGCCGTATCAACATGCTGTGTGGTAACTGCTATAAAATACCACGATATCATCATGCTGTGTGGAAGAAGCTAGCTATAAAATATTACCATATCAACATGCTGTGTGGTAACAGCAATACAATACCACCATATCAACATGCTGTGTGGTAACAACTATACAATACCACCATATCTACATGCTGTGTGGTAACAGGCATAAAATACCACCATATCAACATGCTGTGTGGTAACAGCTAAACAATACCACCACATCAACATGCTGTGTGGTAACAGCTATATAATACCACCATATCATCATGCTGTGTTGTAACAGCTATACCATATCACCATATCAACATGCTGTGTGGGCCTCCCGGGTGGCGCAGTGGTCTAGGGCACTGCATCGCAGTGCTAACTGCGCCACCAGAGTCTCTGGGTTCGCGCCCAGGCTCTGTCGCAGCCGGCCGCGACCGGGAGGTCCGTGGGGCGACGCACAATTGGCATAGCGTCGTCCGGGGTAGGGAGGGTTTGGCCGGTAGGGATATCCTTGTCTCATCGCGCTCCAGCGACTCCTGTGGCGGGCCGGGCGCAGTGCGCGCCAACCAAGGGGGCCAGGTACACGGTGTTTCCTCCGACACATTGGTGCGGCTGGCTTCCGGGTTGGAGGCGCGCTGTGTTAAGAAGCAGTACGGCTGGTTGGGTTGTGCTTCGGAGGACGCATGGCTTTCGACCTTCGTCTCTCCCAAGCCCGTACGGGAGTTGTAGCGATGAGACAAGGTAGTAATTACTAGCAATTGGATACCACGAAAAATTGGGGAGAAAATGGGATAAAAAAAATAAAAAAATAATAATAATAATAATTTAAAAAATAATAATAATAATAATAATAAAAAAACATGCTGTGTGGAAGAAGCTAGCTATAAAATATTACCATATCAACATGCTGTGTGGTAACAGCAATACAATACCACCATATTAACATGCTGTGTGGTAACAGCAATACAATACCAACATATTAACATGCTGTGTGGTAACAGCTATAAAATACCACCATATTAACATGCTGTGTGGTAACAGCTATACAATACCACCATATCAACATGCTGTGTGGTAACAGCAATACAATACCACCACATCAACATGCTGTGTGGTAACAGCTATACAACACCACCATATCAACATGCTGTGTGGTAACAGCTATACAATACCACCATATCAACATGCTGTGTGGTAACAGCTATACAATACCACCATATCTACATGCTGTGTGGTAACAGGCATAAAATACCACCATATCAACATGCTGTGTGGTAACAGCTATAAAATACCAACATATCAACATGCTGTGTGGTAACAGCTATAAAATACCAACATATCAACATGCTGTGTGGTAACAGCTATAAAATAACACCATATCAACATGCTGTGTGGTAACAGCTATACAATACCACCATATTAACATGCTGTGTGTTAGAAGTTAGCTATTCAATACTACCATATCTACAAGATGTGTGATAACAACTATACAATACCAACATATCAACATGCTGTGTGGTAACAGCTATAAGATACTACCATATCAACATGTTGTGTGGTAACAGCTATAAAATACCACCATATCAACATGCTGTGTGGTAACAGCTATAAAATACCACCATATCAACATGCTGTGAGGTAGAAGCTAGCTATAAAATACCACCATATCAACATGCTGTGTGGTAACAGCTAAACAATACCACCACATCAACATGCTGTGTGGTAACAGCTATAAAATATCAACATGCTGTATGGTCGAAGTTAGCTATAAAATACCTCCATATCAACATGCTGTGTGGTAACAGCTATAAAATACCAACATATCAACATGCTGTGTGGTAACAGCTATAAAATACCAACATTTCAACATGCTGTGTGGTAACAGCTATACACTACCACCATTTCAACATGCTGTGTGGTAACAGCTATAAAATACCAACATATCAACATGCTGTGTGGTAACAGCTATACAATACCACCATATCAACATGCTGTGTGGAAGAAGCTATAAAATACCAACATATCAACATGCTGTGTGGTAACAGCTATACAATACCACCATATCAACATGCTGTGTGGAAGAAGCTAGCTGTTAAATACTGCCATATCAACATGCTATGTGGTACCAGCTATAAAATACCACCATATCAACATGCTGTGTGGTAACAGCAATAAAATACCACCATATTAACATGCTGTGTGGTAACAGATATAAAATACCACCATATCAACATGCTGTGTGGTAACAGCTATAAAATTCCACCATATCAACATGCTGTGTGGTAACAGCTACAAAATACCACCATATCAACATGCTGTGTGGTAACAGCTATACAATACCACCATATCAACATGCTGTGTGGTAACAGCTATACAATACCACCATATCAACATGCTGTGTGGTAACAGCTATAAAACACCAACATATCAACATGCTGTGTGGTAACAGCTATAAAATACCAACATATCAACATGCTGTGTGGTAGAAGGATTTTTCTTTACTTTTACAATTTTATACATTGTAGAAAAATAGTGAAGACATCAAAACTATGAAATAACACGTATGGAATCATGTAGTAACCAAAAAAGTGTTTCAGCAAATCAAAATATATTCTTCAAAGTAGCCACCCTTTGCCTTGATGATAATTTGCACTCTCTTGGAATTCTCTCAACCAGCTTTATGAGGTAATCACCTGGAATGCATTTCAATTAACGTGTGCCTTGTTATAAGTTAATTTGTGGAATTTCTTTCCTTCTTAATGCGTTTGAGCAAATCAGTTGTGCTGTGACAAGGTAGGGGTGGTATACAGAAGATAGCTGTGTTTGGGAAAACACCAAGTCCATATTATGGCAAGAACAGCTCAAATAAGCAAAGGGAAATGACAGTCCATCATTACAATAAGACATGAAGGTCAATCAATCCAGAACATTTCCAGAACTTTGAAAGTTTCTTCAAGTGCAGTCGCAAAAAACATCAAGGGCTGTGATGAAACTTGCTCTCACGAGGACCGCCACAGAAAAGGAAGACCCAGAGTTACCTCTACTGCAGAGGATAAGTTCATTAGAGATAACTGCACCTCAGATTGCAGCCCAAATAAATGCTTAACGGAGTTCAAATAACAGAATTCAAATAACAGACACATCTCAACATCAACTATTCAAAGGAGACTACGTGAATCAGGCCTTCATGGTCAAATTGCTGCAAAGAAACCACTACTAAAGGACACCAATAAGAAGAAGAGAATTGCTTGGGCCAAGAAACATGAGCAATGGACAATAGACCGTTGGAAATCTGTCCTTTGGTCTGATGAGTCCAAATTTGAGATTTTTGGTTCCAACCGCTGTGTCTTTTTGAGATGCAGAGTAGGTGAATTGATGATCTCCGCATTTGTGGTTCCTACCGTGAAACATGGAGGAGGAGGTGTGATGGTGTGGAGGTGCTTTGCTGGTGACACTATCTGTGATTTATTTAGGATTCAAGGCACACTTAACCAGTATGGCTACCACAGCATTCTGCAGCGATACTCCATCCCATCTGGTTTGCGCTTAGTGGGACTATCATTTGTTTTTCAGCACAACAATGACCCAACACATTTAGGCTGTGTAAGGGCTATTTGACCAAGAAGTGCTGCATCAGATGGAGTGCTGCATCAGATGACCTGGCCTCCACAATCATCCGATCTCAATCCAATTGAGATAGTTTGGCATGAGTTGGACCACAGAGTGACGGAAAAGCAGCCAACGAGTGCCCAGCATATGTGAGAACTCCTTCAAGACTGTTGGAAAAACATTCCAGGTAAAGCTGGTTGAGAGATTGCCAAAAGTGTGCAAAGTTGTTATCAAGGCAAAGGGTGGCTATTTTGAAGAATCTCAAATGTAAAATATAGTTTGATTTTTTAACACTTTTTTGGTTACTACATGATTCCATATGAGTTATTTCATTGTTTTGATGTCTTCACTATTATTCCACATTGTAGAAAACAGTACAAATTAAGAAAAACCCTTGAATGAGTAGGTGTGTCCAAACTTTTGACTGGTACTCTATACTTCCATTAATTCTTTTAACAGGTACCAACCTCCCTTCAGAAAAGTTTTGTGAGGCCTGGGGCATCCTAGAGTAAAACAACATGTACATTTTTGTGAGAGTCTCACCTTTCAATAGTGGGGTCATATTAGTGTGTAGCCCAAACCGTTCGGATGCTACAGACAGAAGTTAGCAGATCGGCGGTACCAACTTTAGACGAGTCCCGTGCGCATGTGGGGAGCAAAACGGAGAACATCATCATGTTTGTGAGAGTTTCATCTTTCTATATTAGTTTTTAGGCCAAACCGTTCGAATGCTACAGACGTTTTCGTGAGAAGACCAATTTTCGAGATGTCTCCTGGTGTGACAAACAGCTCTGCCACCTTCCACCGCAGATGCAGAAGGCCGACATCGCTGGATGCGTTGGATTGAGACGCAGCCCATGCAAAAAACCCAGGCCTCTCTCTAGCTTAAACAGACGGATTTTGATGAGGAATTGTTTATTTTGCAAATTAGATGTCCGCTTGGCCATAACCTAAGGGCAGTCTTAGGTTATAGTGAGCAGGTGTGGTGGTGTTTCTAGGTGATGTCCCACTCAGTAATGACAAGGTTGTAATGGGAATTTCCAGGTGAACAAAAAGGAGCGCAGTTGTTGATAACTTCAATCAAAAATACTTTTGGTTTAAGTACAAGTTGCAACAGGGAGACACCTCCAGCACTGAAGCAGAGAAAATATCTGACCTGGCCTTCTCTGAGAAGGCCTTATATCCTAATTACACAGCACCAAATGTTCTGTAAACACCAGCTGAGAGGCTTGTAGGAAGTCACAACATCTTTGTCAACTGTTGTAGAATCACACAGTGTTTAGTAAAAATACAATCATTAATCAGTGTCCTTGGTCCTTGTACATCCAGTCTGGCGTCAATCACTATCAACAGATATGAGTTGAATCCATAACATACAGCATCAAGTCTAGTGACCATCAACTCACACCTTCACACACCCAGAACACTGGAAAACAAGTGTATTACAGACAGTGAAAACATATAAATATGCTAAGCATTGTGTTAATAACTCTATACTGAATAGGAACTTTATTCACCTAATTTTTCCCGTTACAAAGGTAAGTACTGCTCACATACAACACTCAATATATGTTTACCTTGTAGTTAAAATTATTTTTCTTATCTGAGATGGAAATGCCCTAAGAAGTTATACAGGAATCCTGCATAAAATTTCCTCCATGAGTCCTGCAGAAAATATATCCTGCAGGAATAAGTAGTCCTGTAGGATATCCCACAGGATTTTCGGGGCCACTTTCCTGTAGGACAACTCTTGCAGGATCCTGTAGGAATCCTGCAAGTTGTCCTTCAAGAAAACATTCCTGCAGGAATCCTGCAGATAGTGCTCAAATAAATCCTGCAGGACTACATGCAGGAATTGTCCTACAGCAAAATCCTGTAGGTAAGAATCCTGCAGGTTATGCCACAAGATTTTCAGTGCCATTTTCCTGTAGGACAACCTGCAGGATCCCTTCCTCATCCTTCAGAGAATGTCCTGTAGGACAATCCACATTCATTCAAAAGAATGGACAGAAAGCACAAGATTAATTGTTTTATTCACTGCAGCAACAGCAGTTTGATTGTCCATTTCAACAACACAGCATAAAAGATGAATCCTAAGAGAAAGAAAATAATTATGGTAAAAGCATAATTTGTAACAAGAGTGAGAGTAATGGTGACATCACATGAACAGCTTATGTGTATTGGTGTGAAGGGAAATGGATGTCTGCAATGGTGAGGTTGGTGATAGTTGGTTTTAACATGGCTTGTACATCAGCAACATCTGTGAGTACTGCTCTGTGTGTGTGTTAGACTCCATTTTAAAGGTATAAATGAGAGGCTGAAACTCAGCGTGGTGTTACCTTGGCCTGCATGGCTGTCCAGTGCTGCATTCTGTGGTAGTCAGTCTCACTGTTGTTTATGGGCTCTGTCTTAACTGGGGAGGAGAAGAGAGAGATGAGAGGGGCAGAGTTCCAAATATAATTGCAGAACATCTCTGTGTTTGTGTTACATGAAAAACAGCGACAAAATAGTGCAAATGAGATACTGTAGCAGTAAAGGAAACCTACTCACCTTTAACTAGTAGGCTACTGGACTAATTGAGCTACGAATGAGAAAAATAATCATAAACAGATTCATTAGTAAATGTATTGTTTTCTCGTGCACTTACCAACTCTAATGTGGTGTGGTGGCCTTCTGCTAAACTGTTAGAAATACAAAGATTACAGTGAAATGCTAGGTGTGTGTGTGTGTACTGTAATTCAGTGAAAATAATGTGATACAAACCATGTTGTAAACCACTCTTCACTATTTAGATGCAATCACTTCTTTATTTACAGTTGAAGTCTGAAGTTTACATACACGTTAGCGAAATACCTTTCAACTCAGTTTTTCACAATTCCTGACATTTAATCCTGGTAAAAATTCCGTCTTAGGTCAGTTAGGATCACCACTTTATTTTAAGAATGTGAAATGTCAGAATAATAGCAGAGAGAATGATTTACTTCAGCTTTTATTTCTTTCATCACATTCCCAGTGGGTCAGAAGTTTACATACATTCAATTAGTATTTGGTACCATTGCCTTTAAATTGTTTAACTCGGGTCAAACGTTTCGGGTAGCCTTCCTCAAGCTTCCAACAATAAGTTGGGTGCATTTTGGCCCATTCCTCCAGACAGAGCTGGTGTAACTGAGTCAGGTTTGTAGGCCTCCTTGCTCGCACACTTTTTCAGTTCTGCCCACAAATTTTCTATAGGATTGAGGTCAGGGCTTTGATGGCCACTTGACTTTGTTGTCCTTAAGCCATTTTGCCAAAACTTTGGAAGTATGCTTGGGGTCATTGTCCATTTGGAAGACCCATTTGCGACCAAGCTTTAACTCCCTGACTGATGTCTTGAGATGTTGCTTCAATATATCCACATAATTTTCCCTTCTCATAATGCCATCTATTTTGTGAAGTGCACCAGTCCCTCCTGCAGCAAAGCACCCCCACAACATGATGCTGCCACTCCCGTGCTTCACGGTTGGGATGGTGTTCTTTGGCTTGCAAGCTGCCCCCTTTTTCCTCCAAACATAACGATGGTAATTATGGCCAAACAGTTCTATTTTTGTTTCATCAGACCAGAAGACATTTCTCCAAAAAGTACGATCTTTGTCCCCATCTGCAGTTGCAAACCGTAGTCTGGCTTTTTTATGGTGGTTTTGGAGCAGTGGTTTCTTCTTTGCTGAGTGACCTTTCAGGTTATGTTGATATAGGACTAGTTTTACTGTGGATATAGATACTTTTGTACCCGTTTCCTCCAGCATCTTCACAAGGTCCTTTACTGTTGTTCTGGGATTGATTTGCACTTTTTGCACCAAAGTACGTTCATCTCCAGGAGACAGAACGCATCTCCTTCCTGAGTGGTATGACGGCTGCGTGGTCCCATGGTGTTTATACTTGCGTACTATTGTTTGTACAGATGAACGTGGTACCTTCAGGTGTTTGGAAATTGCTCCCAAGGATGAACCAGACTTGTGGAGGTTTACAATGTTTTTTCTGAGGTCTTGGCTGATTTCTTTGGATTTTCCCATGGTGTCAAGCAAAGAGCCACTGAGTTTGAAGGTAGGCCTTGAAATACATCCACAGGTACACCTCCAATTGACTCGAATGATGTCAATTAGCCTATCAGAAGCTTCTAAAGCCATGACTGTAAACAATTGTTGGAAAAATTACTTGTGTCATGCACAAAGTAGATGTCCTAACCGACTTGCCAGAACTATAGTTTGTTAACTATAGTTTGTTAACTATAGTGATTGAAAAACGTGGTTGAAAAACGAGTTTTAATGACTCCAACCTAAGTGTATGGAAACTTCCGACTTCAACTGTACATGACAAGTGTAGATTGATGAGGGGAAAAATAATTTAATCCATTTTAGAATAAGGCTGTAATATAACTTAATGTGTAAAAAGTCGTGGTCTGAAAACTTTCCGAACCCACTGTACATAAGGGGAACCTAGAATAACAGTGGCTGCGTGATCTCTGTCAGACAGGAGAAGTTAATCACTGTACATAAGGGGAACCTAGAATAACAGTGGCTGCGTGATCTCTGTCAGACAGGAGAAGTTAATCACTGTACATAAGGGGAACCTAGAATAACAGTGGCTGCGGGATCTCTCAGTCAGACAGGAGAAGTTAATCACTGTACATAAGGGGAACCTAGAATAACAGTGGCTGCGGGATCTCTCAGTCAGACAGGAGAAGTTAATCACTTTAGAAGGTTGGTATCTCTTTATCTACCTCCCTGTTATGTCTTGTTAAGGTTTAGGGTATTGGAGGGTGGAAATGTTGTGTTAGATCAAACGCTTGGTCCAGTGGAACCGTCAGGGGCTGGGAGGAGATGGAGGCAGGAATCAGTCACGCTGTCTGTCTGTCTCCGTTCTGCTTTCAAAGGAAATAGAAGAGGGCTTATTGCTGAATTAATCATCACACGGCACTGTTACCTCTCGGATCAAAAAATCTACTCAGAAGCTTTAAAGCAGTGGTGTACACTTATCGCAGCTGCAGGGGTTCTTGTTGGCCTTTTATCTACCGTCACAGTTGGATGGTGTGTGTGTGTGTGTGTGTGTGTGTGTGTGTGTGCGTGCGTGTGTGTGTGTAGAATAGTAATGACTGTCATTCTTTCATTCTTCTCCCTCCTCTACTACTTCTCTTCCTCTTTCCATCTTCCTCCATCCTACCCTCTTTCTTCACCTCCTCCCCGTATTTCTTTCTTTCTAAATGTTCTCTCTCATCCCCCTGTCTTCAACCTCTTTCATCCCCCCTCCCTCCCTTTCCTCAACCCCTCCCTCCCTAACATGTCCTGTCTGTAACCAGTTTGAACAGGCAGTTTGGATATTACATGATTCTCTGGTCAGTGGAGGTCCCCAGGCAGGCCAGTCAGGGCACCATCAGATCCGACAATCGGTCAGTAGAGATCTGGGAGATATCTGCACTCTGTAATGCCTGCTCAAATACCTGCCATTCAGTTTTACATTAGAGGGTGGGTTCCCTCGCTGATGAGTGTACGTATCCCAGGCCACTCGACGGGGTTGTGGCTGCAGGCATACATTTTTCGAAAAAAGGGTTCCAAAAGGGTTATTTGGCTGTCCCTATAAGTGAACCCTTTCGAGTTCCAGATAGAACCCTTATTTGGTTGCAGGTAGAACCCTTTTGGGTTCCATGTGGTACCCTATATGGAAAGGGTTGAAATAAAATAAAATAATAATGTATTGGTCACATACACGTGATTAGCAGATGTTATTGCGGGTGTAGCGAAATGCTTGTGCTTCTAGCTCCGACAGTGCAGTCATATACACTGCTCAAAAAAATAAAGGGAACGCTTAAACAACACAATGTAACTCCAAGTCAATCACACTTCTGTGAAATCAAACTGTCCACTTAGGAAGCAACACTGATTGACAATAAATTGCACATGCTGTTGTGCAAATGGAATAGACAAAAGGTGGAAATTATAGGCAATTAGCAAGACACCCCCCAAAACAGGAGTGATTCTGCAGGTGGTGACCACAGACCACTTCTCAGTTCCTATACTTCCTGGCTGATGTTTTGGTCACTTTTGAATGCTGGCGGTGCTCTCACTCTAGTGGTAGCATGAGACGGAGTCTACAACCCACACAAGTGGCTCAGGTAGTGCAGTTCATCCAGGATGGCACATCAATGCGAACTGTGGCAAAAAGGTTTGCTGTGTCTGTCAGCGTAGTGTCCAGAGCATGCAGGCGCTACCAGGAGACAGGCCAGTACATCAGGAGACGTGGAGGAGGCCGTAGGAGGGCAACAACCCAGCAGCAGGACCGCTACCTCCGACTTTGTGCAAGGAGGTGCACTGCCAGCGCCCTGGAAAATGACCTCCAGCAGGCTTACATGGCACCAGCCTTACGCATGGTGTTCCCGGTTCGCCTACATAGCCCGGTGCAGGTTATTCCACCTCCCCGCACTGGTCGGGCGACGGGGAGCATTCAACCAGGTAAGGTTGGGCAGGCTCGGTGCTCAAGGGAGCCAGTACGCCTGCACGGTCCGGTATTTCCGGCGCTACCTCCCCGCCCCAGCCCAGTACCACCAGTGCCTACACCACGCACCAGGCTTCCAGTGCGTTTCCAGAGCCCTGTTCCTCCTCCACGCACTCTCTCTATGGTGCGTGTCTCCAGTCCGGTGCCTCCAGTTCCGGCACCACGCACTAAGCCACCTGTGCGTCTCCAGAGCCCTGTACACACTGTTCCTTCTCCCCGTACTCGTCCTGAGGTGCGTGCACTCAGCCCGGTGCCACCAGTGCCGGTACCACGCACCAGGCATATAGTACGCTTTGAGAGTTCAGTGTGCCCTGTCCCTGTTCCCCGCACTAGGCTTGAAGTGCGTGTCTCCAGTCCGGTGCCTCCAGTTCCGGCACCACGCACCAGGCCTACAGTGCGTCTCAGCCGGCCAGAGTCTGCCGTCTGCCCAACGGCGCATGAACTGCCCGTCTGCCATGAGCCTGCAAAGCCGCCCGTCTGCCATGAGCCTGCAAAGCTGCCCATCTGCCATGAGCCTACAGAGCCTTCCGCCAGACAGGAGCCGCTAGAGCCTTCCGCCAGACAGGAGCAGCCAAAGCCTTCCGCCAGACAGGATCAGTCTGAGCCATCCGTCTCCGCAGCGCCATCTGAGCCATCCGTCTCCTCAGCGCCATCTGAGCCATCCGTCTCCTCAGCGCCATCTGAGCCATCCGTCTCCCCAGCGCCATCTGAGCCATCCGTCTCCCCAGCGCCGTCTGAGCCATCCGTCTGTCCCGAGCCATTAGAGCCGCCCGTCTGTCCCGAGCCGTCAGAGCCGTTAGTCAGTCAGGAGCCGCTAGGATCTGCCAGAGCCGCCAACCAGACAGGATCTGCCAGAGCCGCCAACCAGACAGGATCTGCCAGAGCCGCCAACCAGACAGGATCTGCCAGAGCCGTCAGCGAGCCATGAGCGTCCAGAGCCGTCAGCCAGCCATGAGCGTCCAGAGCCGTCAGCCAGCCATGAGCGTCCAGAGCCGTCAGCCAGCCATGAGCGTCCAGAGCCGTCAGCCAGCCATGAGCGTCCAGAGCCGTCAGCCAGCCATGAGCGTCCAGAGCCGTCAGCCAGCCATGAGCTGTCCCTCAGCCCAGAGCGGCTATTTATCCAGAACTGCCCCTCAGTCCAGAGCTGTCTCTCTGTCCGGAGCTGCCTTTCAGTCCGGAGTTGCCCCTCTATCCTAAGTTGCCCCTCTATCCTGAGTTGCCCCTCTATCCTGAGTTGCCCCTCTATCCTGAGTTGCCCCTCTATCCTGAGCTACCTCTCTATCCTGAGCTACCTCTCTATCCTGAGCTACCCCTCTGTCCTGAGCTATCCCTCTGTCCTGAGCTATCCCTCTATCCCGGTGCTGCCCCTTGTGTCGATGTTACCCAAAAGATTAAGTGGGGGTAATATGAGGGTGGTCATTTGTAGGAGGAGAGGTAAGCTGGGATTGACTATGGTGGGGTGGGGACCTCGCCCTGAGCCTGAGCCACCACCGTGGTCAGATGCCCACCCAGACCCTCCCCTAGACTTTGTGCTGGTGCACCCGGAGTTCGCACCTTATGGGGGGGGTTATGTCACGTTCCTGACCTATTTCTGTTAGTTTGTTGTATGTGTTAGTTGGTCAGGACGTGAGTTTGGGTGGGCATTCTATGTTTTCTGTTTCTATGTTGGTTTAGGGTTGCCTGGTATGGCTCTTAATTAGAGGCAGGTGTTTGGCATTCCTCTAATTGAGAGTCATATTTAGGTAGGTTGTTTCACAGTGTTCGTTGTGGGTGGTTGTCTCCTGTGTCAGTGTTTGTCGCACCATACGGGACTGTTCGGTTTGTTTTGTACATCGTCATTTTGTGTAGTCTATTTTTCCCTGTTCGTGCGTTCTTCGTGTTTATGTGAGTTCGTCGTCCAGGTCTGTCTACACCGTTTGTTGTTTTGTTAGTTTATAGTCAAGTTCGTGTTTTCGTGTTTTCTTTAAATAAATTATGTGTTCACAACCCGCTGCGCCTTGGTGCCATCACTACTCCTCCTTTTCGGTTGAAGAGGAGGAGGACCGCCGTTACATCAATAAAGGGTTCTCCTATAAGGACAGCCAAAGATCCCTAAAAGTGTAGAACCACAGGAGACCTCTTCACAGCAATGCACTGATGTGTTCAACAATCCTTTAAATTGGTTAAGAAAACCTGTATACATTCACATTGCTATTGAAGCCATTCCCTTGACCAAGCAGTAATTCATTTCGCTGCCCTCTTTTATGATGTAATCATGAACCAGATCTGCCTATCATCACTTTTCTGCCTGCAGGCCTGGATCTCCTTCATAATCCGCTGTAGACTAGCAGAAGATCAGCACACAAGAGATGATTAGATCTGGAGGAGGAAAACTCAGAACTCTGCTTTAATGAACACCCTAAAGGGGAAGGTTTCTCAATCTACAGTTTGAAGGTTCTTTTTAAAATCATTTCTTCATTCTGATTTTATGCATGACAACTTAGATTCTCCTCACAGGAATTGGTCACTGAATTTACGATTTCTCTTTGACTTGAGAACCTGCAGAAAGTGGTTCTAACTTTATTTTACAGTTCTATTTTATCTGGTGTTTACCTGGGATTGTAGAGACCCACTCACAGAATATGCCTAAAGAAATGACTAATTAACAAATCTTATTAGCAACATGTTTGGGTCAGTTTAAAGGAAACTCATTCAAGTTGATTCCTAACTGTTACATATACAGCTGCTCTCATCAAGTTTTTAATAGACCACATTCAATATTCAATTTGGCCTTAAATCAGGATCAAGCAATTTTGGAGATGTTCTAGGATTTGTTCCTTCCTTACATAAACCAGCTCATCCCAGAAATAAATCAGAACAGCACATGAAATTACAAATAATTTCAGGCTGATTCAAAATCCACAGAGAAGCAAATTATTAACTAATGTTCTCTGTTAAAAATAATGTTTTTAATGACTTTTAAATATGATACAGATGATGAAGACCTACTTACGAATGGGAATGCATATTAACCTGACCATAATATGCTATTCGAATGGGAATGCATATTAACCTGACCATAATATGCTATTCGAATGGGAATGCATATTAACCTGACCATAATATGCTATTCGAATGGGAATGCATATTAACCTGACCATAATATGCTATTCGAATGGGAATGCATATTAACCTGGCCATAATATGCTATTCGAATGGGAATGCATATTAACCTGACCATAATATGCTATTCGAATGGGAATGCATATTAACCTGGCCACAATATGCTATTCGAATGGGAATGCATATTAACCAACCATAATATGCTGTTATGAATGCATATCAATCATAATCCATACAGTGTGGCATGCATTATGATAGTTAATGGTAATGAATACCTTTGAGGGGAGCCCTGAAATAGAGTGGTCATTAAGAACCTCAGCACTGCTAATTTAGTCTGGGCTACAAACTACCCTATTATACAACAGCATTACTCTATTGCCAACACATCTGGTCATACATTGCTAAGTGCATATACGTGCATTCCCCAGAAATACTCGATACTCAAACTTCCCCAGAAGTTTGCATGATACTCAAACTGGATTTGAAGTGTTCTTAGGCATATTGCTGTGTACTTATAAATACAAGCACTCTTCATCACATCAGCATCAGTAGTGTTTTAATGTTTGAGTCTGTGGCAGTGAGTTATCTCTGAGAGAGGAGGAGAGAAACGCAATAAAGTTGAGGAGACGAGAGAAACACTCGCTCTGGGAGGGTTAAATATTTAGAATGCTGCAGTTTCTCCCATCATCGTTTTCTCTTTCTTTCTCTCTCTCACCCTCTTGCTCTCTCTCTCCCTCTCTCTCACCCACTGCAGTAGCAGCCACTGCCAGACATCGATCAGTGTTGTGTAGCAAGACACAATCTCTCCCCTTTCTATTTCTTCTCTCTCCCGGAAGTCTTCAGCGTATTCTTTACTCATAACACAAACAAGCAACAATTGTAATTGCAGCAGAAATGCTTTTCAACATATTGCCACAGGCACAGCAGGCTCCCGAAAAATGAATCTGCCTCTTTTTCCCCAGGACCGTACCATGGCTCACTGGTGTCCCACTAGACTCCCACTGGAACACAGTCCACAGAAGAATTTAATAATATCCTGGTCCAGAAAAAATATCACACAGTGGTTTTCTATGGTTCAACATTCATCATAATGTGCTGCAGCTTTCAGAATTGATTTCCCCCCCAGACTCAACATCATAAAGTGAGAGACAGAGATCAGATTCCAAATCTATGAATATAAAGTACATGGTACATGACCGTGCTTTCAGTTTATCGGTGTTTGAAGGGTGTTTGAAAAAGTGTTTCAGCGTGTTGGGTGAGGAATTATTGATAGGTTAAGAAACTGTCTTTTAAATCCGCTTCTTGCCTCTTTTGTCCTCTCGGCAGAAAGGAGGGATACTTCCTGCTTTGCAATATGCAATACCCTTTGGGAACATTGGAGGGGGCTAAAGTCACATAAAATCTTTATGCAATCACTACTTCTCTGGCCTGGTCTGGTGAATGAACATGTTGTCATGACAACACAAACTGCTACAGCAAAATAATGTGTGGCTGCCACCACGGTATAATTAACTTGGATGTTGTGCTTCTTGACAATAATTCAAAACAGTTGAATGGTTCTATTACTCCCTAACCCCACACACACATAGTCAGTCATGGTTGTGTAAGTGGGAACCCCAGTAGCCCAGGACACATGATGCCTGTCATCCACTTTGGTATTTAGGTTCAGTCTGTCTCTCGGTCGATTCTCTTGCGAAAGAGGGTCAGGGCTAATGCCACTATGTAAGGTCATTGTCTGTACCCATATTCTGTAAGCCAGGATCCTAGTTCAACCTCATGAACAGAAGCCAGGATCCTAGTTCAACCTCATGAACAGAAGCCAGGATCCTAGTTCAACCTCATGAACAGAAGCTATGATCCTAGTTCAACCTCATGAACAGAAGCCAGGATCCTAGTTCAACCTCATGAACAGAAGCCAGGATCCTGGCTCAACCTCAAAAACAGGGGCCTTATGAGGTCAGAAACACAGGCAATTGATGGATGGTTAGAAGGTGTGCTGACCTACACAGTATACATATCCGTAGCCTGTACATATATTGCCTTTGAACTATAAATAGCTGTTATGTATTCCAGCAATACAAGGACAGAAATACTAATACTGCACACAAGGCTAAGTCAAGATGGGTTTCCCTAATATCATTAGGCTGTACTTCAGAAAAACATGCTGGTCTTTTCCTTAAGCAAGCATTATAGGCACTCATTTGACTGGTACATAGTTTTTTTGTCATGACATAGGGACTAATGCTTTACAGTCATTTACTCACTTAGCATGTAAATGGACAAACACAATAACAGGTAGCACAGTACAGGAGGTGTTAGTTTAAATTTATAGTCCAATATTTACACGTGTTTTAGGGAAGGGGGGATTGGGGGGCAAGTGTTAAAATTGTGCAGTATTTAGCAATACTGCACAATTTAGGGAACATGAGAAGCTTGTTTTTCTCAGTGATCCTGTAATAATCCAATCCGAGGAACGGACACTTGAGCGTGGCCTAAAAGCACCTGATCCCGCTCTCCTTCAGGCAGAGACAGGCACACATTCACTGGTGGGACTGTAAATAGTCGACTGACTGTTAACTGCCTTATAGCTGTAGTGGGACATTGATGTTTCAGAGCTGCTGATAGTCCTAAAGTAAAATATTGTGTGTCCTGTTAAGCAATGTCTTCATTTAATATTTAATATTTATTTATATTTTCCTTCTTTTGCATTTGAGAGTGATAGCTGAAATCAAATGGAAACTGAAGCAAAGCAAGCATATCAACAAGAGTTGAATTTTGGCTGTGAGTCAGGGGGGTTAACAGGTTTATCCTTGGTGGAGGTTTAGCCTCGCTGACGCGACCCACGTGATTCACAGCGCAAGGGGAGCTGTGAGGCCTTGGAGAGGTGTATGCCGCATTCAAAACAAATGGGAAGTCTGAACTCAGAAATCTCCGACTGGGATTTTTTTTTCCAACTTGGAAAAAATATATATATGGAATTCCAAGACGGGAACGGAGATCTTTCTTGATTTTTTTCCAAGTTGGATGACCGTTCAAAAAAATTATATATAATTTATTTATTTTCTCCCAAATTTCGTGATATCAAATTACGATCTTGTTTCAACGAGCATCTTTCTTGAGCTCCGACTTTCCGACCTAAGATCACTGACGTCATGATTTGACCTTCGTTTTTTTCCTAGTTCCCAGCTGTCTTGACATGACTATCAGCTAGACTTGTAGTGCTTTCAAGACAACCGGGAACTCGGAAAAAACGAGGTCAAATCATGACGTCAGTGATCGGATTTCTTTTCAGACCTTAAGATCACTGACGTTATGATTTGACCTCGTTTTTTCCGAGTTCCTAGTTCGGAAGTCGGATATTTCAGGCTATGTGCACATTGCCCACAACATGAGTTTGACTTCCTAACCTCCTGCCAAATGTATGACCATATTAGAGACACATATTTCCCTCAGATTACACAGACGAACAAAGAATTTGAGAAAAAAAAATCTAATTTTGATAAACGCTCATATCTACTGGGTGAAATACCATAGTGTGCAATCACAGCATTAATATTTGTGACCTGTTGCCACAAGAAAAGGGCAACCAGTGAAGAACAAACACCATTGTAAATACAACCTATTTTCCCTTTTGTACTATAACTATTTGCACATCATTACAACACTGTACAGTATATAGACATAATATGACATTTGTCTCCCGAGTGGCGCAGCGGTCTGAGTTTTTTAAATATTTGAAATGTCTTAAAAAGCCGCTTAAATTTAAATTAATTTTCGAGTTCCCAGTTCCGACTTCCCACTTGTTTTGAAAGCTGCAATAACTGCTAGTCCCTGCTAACTGCTAGCTTGCCAGCCCCGGTCTGCTAACTGCTAGCTTGTTTAGCCCCGGCCTACTAACTGTTAGCATGTTAGCATCGGCCTGCTAACTGTCTGAATCGCCGTGTACCCAGTAAGCCCAACCACTCACTGGACCCATATGTTCACTTGGCTACGCATGCCTCTCTCTAATATTAATATGCCTCGTCCATTACTGTTCTGGTTAGTGATTACTGTCTTATTTCACTGTAGAGCCTCTACCCCTGCTCAATATGCCTTAACCAACCATGTTGTCCGACCTCCTACATATGCGATGACATCACCTGGTTTAAACGTCTCCAGAGACTATATCTCTCTCATCATTACACAATGCCTAGGTTTACCTCCAATGTACTCACATCCTACCTTACCTTTGTCAATCAATCAATCAATCAATCAATTTTATTTTATATAGCCCTTCGTACATCAGATAATATCTCGAAGTGCTGTACAGAAACCCAGCCTAAAACCCTAAACAGCTAGAATGCAGGTGTAGAAGCACGGTGGCTAGGAAAAACTCCCTAGAAAGGCCAAAACCTAGGAAGAAACCTAGAGAGGAACCAGGCTATGAGGGGTGGCCAGTCCTCTTCTGGCTGTGCCGGGTGGAGATTATAACAGAAGTATGCCAAGATGTTCAAAAATGTTCATAAGTGACAAGCATGGTCAAATAATAATCATGAATAATTTTCAGTTGGCTTTTCATAGCTGATCATTAAGAGTTGAAACACTATGCATTGAATCTATGCTTTCGTGCCCAGAAACCTATTCCTTTTACTCTCTGTTCCGAACGTGCTAGACGGCCAGTTCGTATAGCATTTAGCCGTACCCTTATCCTACTTCTCCTCTGTTCCTCTGGTGATGTAGAGGTTAATCCAGGTCCTGCAGTGCCTAGCTCCACTCCAACTCCCCAGATGCTCTCATTTGTTGACTTCTGTAACCGTAAAAGCCTTGGTTTCATGCATGTTAACATTAGAAGCCTACTCCCTAAATTTGTTTTACTCACTGCTTTAGCACACTCCGTCAACCCGGATGTCTTAGCCGTGTCTGAATCCTGGCATAGGAAAACCACCAAAAACCCTGAAATCTCCATCGCTAACTATAACATTTTCCACCAAGATAGAACTGCCAAAGGGGGCGGTGTTGCAATCTACTGCAAAGATAGCCTGCAGAGTTCTGTATTACTATCCAAGTCTGTACCCAAACAATTCGAGCTGCTACTTCTAAAAATTCACCTTTCCAGAAACAAGTTGCCGCTTGCTATAGACCTCCCTCTGCCCCCAGCTGTGCCCTCGATACCATATGTGAATTGATTGCCCCCCATCTATCTTCTGAGCTCGTGCTACTAGGTGACCTAAACTGGGACATGCTTAACACGGGCAATCAATTCACAGCACCCCCTATTGAGAAAAGGTTTTAACACCCCGGCAATCCTACAATCCAAACTTGATGCCCTCAATCTCACACAAATTATCAATGAACCTACCAGGTACAACTCCAAATCCGTAAACACGGGCACCCTCATAGATGTCATCCAAACTAACTCCCCCTCCAAATACACCTCTGCTGTTTTCAATCAAGATCTCAGTGATCACTGCCTCATTGCCTGCATCCGTAATGGGTCTGCGGTCAAACGACCACCCCTCATCACTGTCAAACGCTCCCTAAAACACTTCTGCGAGCAGCCCTTTCTAATCGACCTGGCCGGGGTACCCTGGAATGACATTGACCTCATCCCGTCAGTAGATGATGCCTGGCTATTCTTTAAAAGTGCCTTCCTCCATCTTAAATAAGCATGCCCCATTCAAAATATTTAGAACTAGGAATAGATATAGTCCTTGGTTCACTCCAGACCTGTCTGCCCTTGACCAGCACAAAAACATCCTGTGGCGTTCTGCATTAGTATCGAATAGCTCTCGTGATATGCAACTTTTCAGGGAAGTTAGGAACAAATATACACAGGCAGTTAGGAAAGCTAAGGCTAGCTTTTTCAAACAGAAATTTGCATCCTGTAGTACTAACACAAAAAAGTTCTGGGACACTGTAAAGTCCATGGAGAATAAGAGCACCTCCTCCCAGCTGCCCACTGCTCTGAGGCTAGGAAACCATCTCACCACCGATAAATCCACTATAATTGAGAATTTCAATAAGCATTTCTCTACGGCTGGCCATGCTTTCCACCTGGCTACCCCTACCCGGGTCAACTGCCCGGCACCCTCCACAGCAACCCGCCAAAGCCCCCACCATTTCTCCTTTACCCAAATCCAGATAGCTGAAGTTCTGAAAGAGCTGCAAAATCTGGACCCCTACAAATCAGCCGGGCTAGGCCCTCTCTTTCTAAAATTATCTGCAGAAATGGTTGCAACCCCTATTACTAGCCTGTTCAACCTCTCATTCATAACGTCTGAGATTCCCTAAGATTGGAAAGCAGCCGCGGTCATCGCCCTCTTCATAGGGGGTGACACTCTAGACCCAAACTGCTACAGACCTATATCTATCCTACCCTGTCTTTCTAAGGTCTTCGAAAGCCATGTTAACAAACAGATTACCGACCATTTCGAATCCCACCGTGCCTTCTCCGCTATGCAATCTGGTTTCAGAGCTGGTCATGGGTGCACCTCAGCCACGCTCAAGGTCCTAAACAACATCATAACCGCCATCGATAAGAGACATTACTGTGCAGCCGTATTCATCAACCTGGCCAAGGCTTTTGACTCTGTCAATCACCACATTCTTATTGGCAGACTCAACAGCCTTGGTTTCTCAAATGATTGCCCCGCCTGGTTTACCAACTACTTCTCTGATAGAGTTCAGTGTGTCAAATCGGAGGGCCTGTTGTCCGGACCTCTGGCAGTCTCTATGTGGGTGCCACAGGGTTCAATCCTCAGGCCAACTCTCTTCTCTGTATACGTCAATGATGTTGCTCTTGCTGCTGATGATTCTCTGATACACCTCTATGCAGACGACACCATTCTGTATACTTCTGGCCCCTCTTTGGACACTGTGTTAACTAACCTCCAGACGAGCTTCAATGCCATACAACTCTCCTTCCGTGGCCTCCTACTGCTCTTAAACGCAAGTAAAACTAAATGCATGCTATTCAACCGATCACTGCCCACACCTGCTCGCCCGTCCAGCATCACTACTCTGGATGGCTCTGACTTAGAATACGTGGACAACTACAAATACCTAGGTGTCTGGTTAGACTGTAAACTCTCCTTCCAGACTCACATTAAGCATCTCCAATCCAAAATTAAGTCTAGAATCGGCGTCCTATATCGCAACAAAGCATCCTTCACTCATGCTGCCAAACATACCCTCTAAAACTGACCATCCTACCGATCCTCGACTTCGGTGATGTCATCTATAAAATAGCCTCCAACACTCTACTCAACAAACTGGATGCAGTCTATCACAGTGCCATCCGTTTTGTCACCAAAGCTCCATACACTACCCACCATTGCGACCTGTACGCTCTCGTTGGTTGGCCCTCGCTTCATACTCGTCGCCAAACCCACTGGCTACAGGTTATCTACAAGTCTCTCCTAGGTAAAGCACCGCCTTATCTCAGCTCACTGGTCACCATAGCAGCACCCAGTCGTAGCACACGCTCCAGCAGGTATATCTCACTGGTCAACCCAAAGCCAATTCCTCCTTTGGTCGTCTTTCCTTCCAGTTCTCTGCTGCCAATGACTGGAATGAACTGCAAAAATCTCTGAAGCTGGAGACTCATATCTCCCTCACTAGCTTTAAGCACCAGCTGTCAGAGCAGCTCACAGATCACTGCACCGGTACATAGCCCATCTGTAAACAGCCCATCTATCTACCTACCTCATCCCCATACTGTATTTACTTATTTATCTTGCACCTTTGCACCCCAGTATCTCTACTTGCACATTCATCTTCTGCACATCTACCATTCCAGTGTTTAATTGCTATATTGTAATTACTTTGCCACCATGGCCTATTTATTGCCGTAACTCCCTTTTCTTACCTCATTTGCACTCACTGTATGTAGACTTTTTGTTTTCTTTTGTTCTACTGTATTATTGACTATGTTTTGTTTATTCCATGTGTAACTCTGTGTTGTTGTATATGTCGAATTGCTATGCTTTATCTTGGCCAGGTCGCAGTTGCAAATGAGAACTTGTTCTCAACTAGCCTACCTGGTTAAATAAAGGTGAAATAAATAAATAAAATAAAATAGAACCGGCTACGGCCCTCTGACGTAACCTGGCAAAACCAGCGGGTGAAGAGACCAGTGTGAAATTAACAGCATTAGTGGTGAGTAGCAATAGTGGAATCAGCATTTCGCCTTTTTCAAATACAAGTCCCACATTGAAACTGATGCAAGCAGGTACAAATAGGCGAATCATACCATAATTGGATTAGATAATGATAAACAAGGTTGGAATGTTGTTTAATGAATTCAATAAAATACAATAATTATTAATTTTACAAAAAAATAAAAAATAAAATAGTTGAAATCTCACTCTGGATGTATTGGACTACATAAGTGCATAGGGAACATACAGTATATGCACTGTAGGATTACCTGTGAATCTTGGGTTCATGAAATGGGGTATCAGCCTACTCTTATTGCAAAACTTTGACTGGGAAATCTGCCCGATTTGACTCTGATATGCTTGTAGAACATGCACAGCACACAATTTTCTATAAGGTAGGCTATATGTCGCAGTAAAAGTGAGATCCATTCAACTGGAGCACCTCTAGTATCCAAATCCACAATGTTTACACACCCAGGGTTGTCTCTGCCCTTATTGTGGCCCTTAAAGACAATCTGCCAGATTATCTGATATGTGTATTGAACATAGGCCTACATATTACACTGTCAACAAATTTCTGTACATTGTGGTGCAATAAAATGGGGACTCTTCTACTCAGGAGAAACTCTGGTACGGATTTTTGTTTAGCATGATCTATTCCAATTATGGCATGGTGATTACACTATTTTAATCCGGTTGCATCAGTTTTAATGCGGGACCTTTATTTTGAAGGTTAAACGTTGAGTTCACTATTGTTTCTTATCATTAATGTGTTCATTTCACACTGGTGAAAACAAGACTACTCGGCATCACAGACGTTGTTAATAACTATGCCAAATACACCACATCGAACAAGATCTGGCCGCTGATGGAGAAATGTAAATGGATACCATCTGTGCTTTATGCGACGGTATTGTTTAGTTACAATGGTTACGTTTTGTAGCGAGAGAAAGTAAAAACACTTTTGTGGCTACGTTAGCTAGCCAACGTTAGTTTACTGGTTGTGTCTGCCCGCATTGGCGTAAAGGGCGCAGCTAGCTTGCAAGCTAGCGAACTTACTGTAAATCGCTGGTTAGCCGGTTAGCATGGCTAACTGGCGTCAGTTTTGTTGACAAATCCTGAATTCCGGAATTAGGCGGTCTGAATTTAACTACATCATACGCAGTGTGCCAAAGACAATAACGTTAGCTACCTCAGACATGAGAACGATCTAATACTAGTTTTATATATGTTATCCTGGTAATGTTAACTTGTTAGGTAACGATAGTTAGCTTGTTGAAAGTGCCCAAGTGATTGTGTTGATATGGTAATTTTTTTTTCTTATACAGCACAACGCAGCTGGACCGAACGGTGTTCATTCCAGTCTGATACTTCAGCATGGAATAGCCAGCACGGCTTCTCTTGAATCAAGCCTATAACGTTAATGTTAGCTGTCTACCCCCTTGCAAATAACTAAAAAGCAAGGTATGTAGATATTCATTTTGTCTTAAAGAGATAGCTAGTTCCTAGCAAAGAGAGCTGATTTTCAACATAACAATTGTAATTGTTCTCTAATTGTAAAATGGGTTCCCTGAAGACCTAACTAGTAAGAATTTAACTCCATTGTTTGACAATGTTATGTAATCTAAAGAAGAGATGACAATTAACGTATCTTTTTAGTCATATATATGGCTAGCTAGTACCCAGCACAGCTTTGTTGGACGTTTGTTGATCCACTAAATCTATGCCTAAATCCATGCCTGTTTTACAATTAAGTTCCTGGTTTTCCAGCTTGATTGCACCTCCAATTGACCTTGTTTGTGCCTGTGTCAACTATGGAGACAACTCAAGTGACTTTGGCAGTTAGGGGAGACACATCCCCAGGTAAGACCAACCCCTACTGCAGGGCAACAGACTAATCTGAAACAAGAAGACTATTCAATTCAAGACAACTTTAGACAGAAAAATTGACAACTAACCAGACAGTCAGTCAGGAATGTCATCTTTTAGCTAATCTCAGTTAACCTATATCTAAAATCGTGCGTAATATGGTAAGATTCTCGATTACAAGCCTCTCCACGAGAGTTTGGCTTTTGGCTAAAAAGTCCTTGATCTTTTGAACCTAATAAGGGGTGGGGGGGGTTTGTGAAAATGCGTGCAAGGTGAGTGTGTGTGGCGCGGCGCATTAATGGAACGTAATAATATGGTGTATGACTAGGTGAGGTGATAGCCGTGGTTGGTAGCTGTGAAGCTTTAGGAGCCTGGTGCCATCAGAGAGCTGTGACCCTACAACCTGCTGAACACGATGGGTACATATCACTTTTCTCTTGGAATGCGATCTGAATGATTTCTGTGTTGATGTTTGTAGCTACAGGGTGTTTAAGTAATTACACACATTATGTTCCTTCCCCAGCACATTGTGGAAGAGGATCATCAGTGTGCCCAGAGGTGCTGTGTCAACCTACCGCTATTTCAAAGGCCACTTCCTGGAGTCAAAGGTGAGCTCATTTTATGTGCTGTCAGCATGATGTAATGAGTAATATTAAACAAAATACATTGTGGTTGGTCTTTAAAAATTATTGTACCATAATCCAGTTACGTAAGTAGTTGCTTTAGTGGTAATCTCATGTTGGTCATTGAGTGACAGTTGACAAAGGATTGACAGTATTGTGTATTGTGAGACTAGTATTGTGAGACTAGGAGTCTGGCTCTTAAACCTTCCTTTTGATGATGGTGATGAATAGCCTACATACAGCGTGATCAACATTTTATATCCCCACTTCAGTTCTGGAGCCTGCTGATATTTTCACAGCTAATCTCTTATGAAATTGAATGTCATTTAAATGTAATGTACTTCATACTAAACTGTTTAGAGGATGTTTTAATTCACACACAGTTTTTCTTCTATGGAGCCACTGTAATCCAAGTGTGACCGAGTTAGTCTATGAGTAAGTCTGTTTTGAGTGAACACTAGAAAGCATTAGATTAGCTACGCTATAGCATATCTAAGATCATTAATGGGTTATTTAGCTCACTTTCCCCACATCTGTGTTGATCCCCTCTAGCTGTCCTCTCTGCAGTTGCTACATAACTCTTAGAGAGGAGAGCATGCCTGGAGCTCTGCCAGCTGGCCATAGCTGAGCTCTGATCTGTGCACATGACGTGAGCCTCTCCCATGTTATTTAATGCTGCGCTAGACTTGGAAGTTGGAACAGACACACACACACACAAGCACAGTATGTTCTTTACCATTCCAATTATTAATGCCAGTACTCAGTAATGCTCTCTATATGGCCAGCTTGGAGGCTCAAATTACACCCTTTTTTAAAGCTCTTCCTCTTTCAGAGAGGGATAGCTAGAGAGAGAGAGCACGTCTGGTTGTTGTGTCCTACAGACAGTAGCATATGAAGTAACACTATCACACCCGTGATGCGATGTGGAAACGAGGAAAAAACAACTAATTTGAACTGTGCTGTCCCTTCCTGGTCTGAACTACTGTCAGTGGACTAGCAGCATTACTAACTTGTCAGAGAGCATAATTTGTTGACTCATGGGGTGGTGCTCAGCACACACATTCAGATAGGCCAGCTGTAATGACAACACATTTTACTATGTCTCTATGGCCAGAAACCTAAAACCAGGACCACATTCAATTATTTTTGTGATTTAACCTGTTTTTAATACCAATTATAAAATGAGTTGTTTGGATGCTGGTTGGTTGATAGCAGGGAGTTATTCACCACAGTCCCTGGGTAATGCCTGTTACAGTTTCAATAGAATGATCCACTGCCCCACATCCCAGCCAGGCAATTTATAAACTTCATCTTCCCAGTAAAAAAGTGACTAGACATTATTTCTCCATGCCACTAGGCTAGCATTTGGTTTGTCTAAACCTTTCTGCCTGGCTCTGATCTGTGCAACAACTTTGCAGGTTTTTACACTGTGCCATAGAGAGAGTGAATGTGACGAGACTGAGCTCCTCTGAGCCAGCCAAATTCATTTTGGAACATTATAATGGATATATCAAAAGAAATGGCAAAGGGAAAACAAATGAAAATGCACATAGTTTGTCATTTCAGCTGCTTGGTGTGATTGTGTTAGCTTTAGTTGGCTAGGAGAATTAACTAGCCTGCATGGCAACCTTTTTTGCTTAAAACGTTTGGAATGGACGACCAGCTCGTTTGGCTATATTTGGACTAAATTGTCTGATGGAAGGATGAAATAAAACAAATGTACTCATTAAAATATCAAAAATGGTGAATGTCTCCCTCCTAAGGGCTGTTTCCCGGCCCTCCGTTCCGCGTTGTGCCTTCGAACAACCCTTAGTCAAGAGTTATTCACACAATCATCTCCAGGTTTTCATGCCTTATTGCTTAAATATTGTAGCAGACCAACTATGTTGGACCGGAGAAAAAAGGATCATTCTAAAATGTTTTAAAGTAAGTATTCAAAATCTTTCAGAGAAGATAGCAAAATATTTTAGTGTAGTAGAAGAGATGATGCCAAAGTTCTGCCTCCTGTCAACTAATAGAACCCCTTTGCAGATATCAACCAATGGTTGCTGACTGGCTTGCTGATTGGTAACCAAAGTGACGTTGACTATATCTGTCTTAATGCTGTACTAAACATTGGCATTGCAGAGTGCAGGTGGTCCCTGTCAGGTGATAGTCACTAAGTGGGAGACCCACCAGCAGCCACGCCTGATGAGCCCCACAGGTATATAAACCAGAACGATGCCCGGCTTGGTTTGGGAAATGTTTCTATGCTTAGTTGAGGCAAGGGGATTCAGCAGCCATATAAGACTGCTGAACAATTTAATCAAATGGCCACCCGGACTATTTACAATGTACCCCAGCGCATTGACTGGGTACCGGTACCCCCTGTATATAACCTCGTTATTGGTATTTTATTGTGTTACTTTTGATTTGATTTTCTACTTTACAGTTTATTTAGTAAATATTTTCTTAACTATAAGTAAGCATTTCACTGTAAGGTCTACACTTGTATTGATTTGAGGCCACTCAAACACCATTGTTTCAGAACTCAGACAAAGCTCATTCAAAATCAACTTGATGGGAACAAATGTAATATACTGTAGTTTCACCCTCAATCCTACAGCCTGACACTTTTTGGTCAAGGTTTAAAACATCAAATCTATATCATTATTATTACTATTTTATGTTGCTTTTAGAAGTTGATATGGTTTGTTTTCTATAGACCTCATGCCTGTTTATTCTCTTGCAGAATCACACCTTGATATTGACAATGGCCAATTTGGATTCCACAGTAAGTCCAACTAAATATATCACATCTTGATTTAATACATTTTGGGAAAATATCTTTGACACCCATTCAAATTAATGGATTTGGCTAGTTCAGCCACACCCGTTACTGACAAGTATATAAAATCGAGCACACAGCAATCTCCATAGACAAACATTGGCAGTAGAATGGCCGGTACTGAAGAACTGTGACGTTCAACATGGCACTGTCATAGGATGCCACCTTTCCAACAAGTCAGTTTGTCAAATTCCGGTTACTGGCCCAACGCTCTTACCTGATAGGTTGACCTAACCTTAATCCTTACCTTAACCACACTGCTAACCGTATGCCTAACCATTACCTCAAATTAAGACCAAAAAGCACATTTCTGTTTTCATGAATTGTTACTATAGCCAATTTTGACTTTGCCCATGAGGTGAAAATTGCTCAGTTCTGCCTCCAAGGCAAGATTTATGACAATAAACATCAAACTGCTACTAAGTACCTGAGGAATGACTCAAACCGCTGGTTGAACTGAACTCTTCACAGGTTACATGTAAAGCACATCCCCATTAGAGACTGCTAAGATTTCAGGTTACAGTTATCTGGTAAAACATTGTGAATTTGACTGTTTTCCCACCCTACACAATATGTTTAAACAATGGCTTTTTATTTCCATAGCAATTTTCTCAAAGTGCTTTGCATTGTGTGCGAATAGCTAACCTCATCCACCACCAAGTACTGTTACTCACCTGGGTGATCCAGCAGGAGCCAGTTTGTGCCAGAACACTTACCACATGTTTCCCTGCGACTCCTTTCTGCAGATGGCTTAGAGTGTGTGGACTCTGGGTGGCTGACGTGCCAGACAGAGATCCGTTTGCGTCTGCACTATTCAAAGACGTCTCCTGTATCCATCACCAAGAAGAAATATAAGAAGTCTCGTTTCAGGTGAGGCCGTGAGACACGCGGCTCTTATTCAACACTGTTTGCTGCCTGAGTGCTTATCTAAGAGGCTGTGGCTTGGATCAGAAGGGGCAGAATTTCCTCAAATGCAGATAGAAATTATCCCAAAATAACTTATGGAATCAAACCAAACATGGCACTAAAATAAATCCTCTTTATTCATGAAATATGCAGACAACTCCTGTAAAGGTATTGATGAGAACACTTGTCCACCTGTTCAAATTCATGACTTACTAGTCAGGCTTGTAAGGTCTCAAATCTTTCCCAATTTGACCTCTGTTGACCTGTGACCTTTCCTCCCTGACCTCAGGATCAAGCTGACACTGGAAGGTGTAGAAGAGGAGGAGGAGGATGATGAAGAGCAGGAGCAGAGCGCGGTAGCGTGGCACAAGATGACCACCACGCTGGAGACCAGTATGATCAGTGGAGATGGGTACAAGTCCCGCCACTCCCAGCCTGAGTGTGGTTATGCCCTGGAGGCCTCACAGTGGACAGAGTACGTCATCCACACCATGGACCCTGACAACCTGGAACTCACCTTTGACTTCTTTGAGGTACAGTTCACAGCAGGATGACTATTGTCAACTCTACAGAAACAACTAATTTTTGTGTTGTAACTATACTCCCAAACCAGTGTTTTAGCAGAAAGTCAGTGTCAGACCGTGTGTGTGTATATATACAGTACAGAGTGAATCTATTAACCCTTTCTTCCCCTCCTAAACAGGAGGACATGGGTGAGCATGTGGTGGCAGGGGATGCCCACCCGGGGACCGTGGGTACGGCCTGCCTTCTCTCCTCATTCTTTGTGGAGAGTGGCAAGGACACGGGTGTGGTCACTCTGCCCATCATGAAACGCAACTCCAGACAGACCCTGGGCAAAGTCCGAGGTGAGCAACCCTACCCCTCCTGGAACAAGTGGTCTTGTAATATTTTATTTTTAAAAAAGCTACTACTTGACACCCATGTAGCTCTTTGTAAATCAGGTATTAATATCAATGGGATATTTGCAGAAAACTTGATTTGGACTTATTGAATATACTCCCGAGTGGTGCAGAGGTCTAAGGCACTGTATCTCAGTGCAAGAGGCATCACTACAGTCCCTGGTTCGAATCCAGGGCACATCCGCCCCAATTGGCCCAGCGTTGTCCGGGTTTGGCCGATATTATAAATAAGAAGTTGTTCTTAACTGGCTTACCTAGTTAAATACAGGTTAAATTTGAAAACTTCTATATTTCCCTCAGAGTAACTGACTATGTTAAATAGATAGTCTAAAACTCAGATTCAGCCTGTATTGACTGACAGGTCTTTCAGAAATGGAATTAGAGTCAGTTAATTCACCGAAACTGAAATTCTATTTCAATACTAAAAATAAAAAAATATTAATCAATAAATTGAAAGGGAGGAACTTTTTATTTCAAAACTTTTATATTGTTTAATTCAAATCCCTTCCTAAATTGGATGACCTAAATTTCAATTGATTCCTTACCAATTGGATATTAATGAAATTGGGGAGAAAAGGGAGTGGGGTAAAAAAACAAACATTTTTTTTACCCCAACCCTGTAGAATACTGTAGGTCAGCACATCCATATCCTCCTGCAGCCCTTTTCCCTATGTAAACAGTCAACTTTCCGCTTAGCATGTAACTGTCAAACAGGGTGGGAAATAGGTCAAAACAGGAACTAGAATGTAAATGCAGGATTAGATTACTTGGGGCCAGAGGGTTAGCTAAGATGTTTCCCTGGTAAAAAAATAAAAGTCAGATTAAAGTTAATTAATGAGTACAATTCACATAAAAAATAAATAAATAAATAAATATATATATATAAGAATGTAAAGTCATGTATTTTTCTGTTCCAGTGGACTACCTGGTGATCCGTCCTATCGAGGGACTACAGTGTGAAATGAGCTCGTCCTTCACCAAGTACTGGAGGAAGAGGAGTGCCCCCCTGGACGTAGGCCACAGAGGGGCCGGCAGCACACACGCAGCCAAGTGAGAGATGCACACACGACACAATTGATTATTAGGTGTTGATGTACCTAATGATTGTCTATGTGTGTGTTGAAGCAGGACTCTACTCAATAACAACACAGTCCCTCTGTTTTATTAAATGTTTGAATGCAATTGTCCTGTTCTGTCCGGCTTCAACGTTTCAGTGCAAGTTAGGACATGCTCAGTCAGACTGAGACATCAACAGAGGAAGTCGAGGTCAACGAACAACAACAAAGACATTGTTCTTTCTGGTTTCTTGTCATGTCACTGTACTGGGAAAACCTTGCCTCTGAATCTCAGCCAGAAGTTGTCAGAGTGCAAGTCATTAACTAGTAGTCTGACCGTACACAATTGGTTTGGTATCTGTGTTATACTGTAAATTGTGATTTGGGTGCCTTTGCCTTTGGTTTTGTGCAAAAATGTCTGGTTTTGATTTTCAGACATACCAAAGTTAGGGAGAACACCATTGCCTCGTTTAAAAGTGCTGCCAATCATGTGAGTATTCCTACAAAACGTAAAACACTTGAAAATGTATCTGATCTGGTTTTACATCAGAGTTGACTGCATGTGTGTTGTATGTTTCTGAAGGGGGCTGCCTATGTAGAGTTTGACGTCCATCTCTCCAAGGACTGCGTCCCCATCGTGTACCACGATCTCACCTGCTGCATCTCCACTAAGAAGGTAAACAACAACATAAATCCTGTCGGGTGCACCCTGTACAGTTTCCTTACTTTTAATTTTATTTTCCTCTCCTCCTGTCAGAAAGGAGACAAGCTCTCTCTGGACCTGTTTGAAGTTCCTGTCAAAGACCTCACATACGACCAGCTACAGCAGCTCAAGGTAGAAGAGCTTTTAACTACAGCTAGCTTCTGGCTTCTCCGTTACTAGTTAATACACTCAGACGCCAGTCCTTGAAATGGGTTAATATGAAGTATTTTTTGTCATGTAGACTATGGTTTACCCCACACTATTTAGGAGTAGGCCTATATGATGTGAAAGATGACTTGGTTTTGTGTTTGATTAACAGTTGGGCCATGCTTCTGCCTTGAAGGTGAACGACCACAAAGGTATAGTGTATTTTCTTATATTTCGCTGGCTATAATACCCACCACAAAATCCTACACACAATACCCCATAATGACAAAGTGAAAACAGGTTTTTAGAAAAAAAATACAAAACAGATACCTTGTTCACATAAGTATTCAAACCCTTTGCTATGAGACTCAACATTGAGCTTGGGTGCATCCTGTTTCCATTGATCATCCTTGATGTTTCTACAACTTGATTGGAGTCCACCTGTGGTAAATTCAATTGAATGGACATGATTTGGAAGTCACACGCCTGTCTCTATAATGTCCCACAGTTAACAGTGCATGTCAGAACAAAAACCAAGCCATGAGGTCGAATTAATTTTCCCTGGTGCCCCGAGACAGGATTGTGTCGAGGCACAGATCTGGATAAGGGTACCAAAAAATGTCTTCAACATTAAAGGTAAACAAGAACACAGTGGCCTCCATCATTCTTTAATAGAAGAAGTTTAGAACCACCAAGACTTCCTAGAGCTGGCCAAACTGAACAATCGGGGGAGAAGGGCATTGGTCAGGAAGGTGACCAAGAACCCGATGGTTACTCTGACAGAGCTCCAGAGGTCCTTTATGGAGATGGGAGAACCTTCCAGAAGGACAAGCATCTCTGCAACACTCGACTAATCAGGCCTTTGTGGTAGAGTGGCCAGACTGAAGCTACTCCTCTGTAAAAGTCACCTGCCAGCCCGCTTGGAGTTTGCCAAAAGGCATCTAAAGGACTCTGACCATGAGAAACAAGAGTCTCTGGTTTGATGAAACCAAGATTGAACTCTTTGGCCTGAAAGCCAAGTGTCACGTCTGGAGAAACCGTAGGGGTGGTGCCAGGTTAAAGCATGGTGGTGGCAGCATCATGCTGTGGGGATGTTTTTCAGCAGCAGTGACTGGGAGACTAGGATCGAGGCAAAGATGAACGGAGCAAAGTACAGAGAGATCCTTGATGAAATCCTGCTCCAGGGCGCTGAGGACCTCCGACTGCGCTGAAGGTTCACCTTCCAACAGGACAAAAACCCTAAGGACACAGCCAAGACAACACAGGAGTGGCTTCGGAACAAGTCTCTGAATGTCCTTGAGTGGCCCAGCCAGAGTCCGGACTTGAACCCAATCGAACATCTCTGGAGAGACCTGAAAATAGCTGTGCAGCGACGCTCCCCATCCAACCTGACAAAGCTTGAGAGGATCTGCAGAGAAGATTGTGAGGAACTCCCCAAATACAGGTGTGCCAAGCTTTTAGTGTCATACCCAAGAAGACTTGAGGCTGTAATCGCTGGCTGAGGTGCTCAACAAAGTACTGAGTAAAGGGTCTGAATACTTATGTAAATACTTATGCACCCTAATAGCACCCTATGTGATATTTCAGTTTATTTTTTAATACATTTGCTAATATGTTTTAAAGAAACTGTTTTGGGGTATTGTGTGTAGATTGATGAGGAAAAATAAACAATTGAATCAATTTTAGAATAAGGCTGTAACGTAACAAAATGTGGAAAAAGTCAAGGGGTTTGAATACTTTCCAAATGCACTGTATGTCCGCTGCTTGCATCATTGTTTTAAAGCAGTTGAAGATGAACCATCAGAGCAGCTGAACTGTGTATCGGCCTGTGTGTGAAGTGCATGGTTTACTCCCACTTTGTTTCTTAGATGATGATGAAGAGGAGGAGGTTGACGAGCATCAGCCCTTCCCTTCCTTTTCCCAGGTAGATAACCTCCTAGTAGGCGTCACCGCTGTCGAGGTTACCATATGATGGGGTTATTTGGTGATCTTTGTGAACTAGCCTATCCCAACCTTGAGGTTCTGTGTCCTATTATAACTGATTCCCAATGTCATGTCATGTTCCAGATATTCCAAGCAGTGCCTGAAAATGTGGGCTTCAACATCGAGCTGAAGTGGGTTTGTCAGATGAAGGTAGGTACAGCCAGTCAGTGATACTGGAGATGGGAAGTCACGAGGTGGTCATGCTAGAAAGTACCTAAGTGGCTGAACCGATGAGCACGTACATGACCCATCTGTTTTTTTAGGGTTAGGGCTTGTGGTTCAAGTCAAATAGGAACACTTTGTACTTTTAACTCCTATCATGGTCCGATAGTAACAACCCTTATCACATTGGACGGTTGTGATTTTGTTTACAACAGGATGGTTCGTGGGAAGGAAACCTGTCCTCGTACTTCAACATGAACCTGTTCCTGGACATCATACTGACCTGTGTGCTGCAGAGAGCTGGCAAGAGACGCATCGTCTTCTCCTGCTTCGACCCTGACATCTGCACTATGTAAGCACCGCTTACACACCAGTTATCCAACAGTCAGACTGAAGACAGTGTTAACCTGCCGAGCTGAAGCCTTGTTTACATAGGCAGTCATAAACATACATATTACAACTATGACACATGTGTTATGTAGCTGTTATGAAGGCTTTATGAATGCATACGTAAGGGGGGGGGGGGGGGCTACAGTGAAGTTAACCATAAATGCTGTATTCTCCCCCAGGGTTCGTCAGAAGCAGAACAAGTACCCAATCCTGTTCCTGACCCAGGGCATCTCTGAGATCTACCCGGAGCTCATGGACATCCGCTGTCGCACCACACAGATCGCCATGAGCTTCGCACAGAGCGAAAACCTCCTGGTGAGTGGTGGAACTGGGATGGATGGATGGATGGATGTGTCTGTGCTAATGTAGGGGATCAGTCAACTCTGATTGTGTCTGTAGGGTATTAGTGCCCACACTGAGGAGCTCCTTCAGAACCTGGAGCACATCCGAGAGGCCCAGTCTAAAGGCCTGGTAGTGTTCTGCTGGGGAGACCTCAACAACGACCACGACAACAGGACCAAGCTACGGGAACAGGGCATTGACGGACTCATCTACGACAGGTAAACATTCGTCTGATGATGGTCGATGACTGGTAAATCCGTTTGGCTCATATAGGGGCAGGTTACCAGACACAGATTAAAGCTTGTGCTAGACTAAAAAGCTTGCTGTTTTACTCCAAGACTAGGCTTAATGGAGAGGACTATCTTGCGCAATGTGCTGTTTTTAGTTCCCGAGAGGCCTAGCCAAAGGTTAGCTATAATAAAATATTTTGTTAGGACTTAAGAGTTTGTCCCTCAGGCAGGTACACCCTGTTCTCATGTAGTTATGTAAACCAGTGTCTAAGTATCTATCCTGATCACACTATCAACAGCTGTTGACTGTTGCTCAATGTACTTGATTGGACTTCTCAACATTGCTCTAGAGTTTATTAGTCACATGCACAGGGTCAAAGATGTAATTACAGGGTACAGTGAAATTCTTAAGCTTCGAGCTCCAACAGTGCAGGTCAAGAGAAGTGAATGGGAGAATAATAATATATAAATTTTTACAACTGCAACAATGAAAATGGTACATTATGGGTCAGTAATTGTAGTGTAAACACAATCAGCATATCAGTTAAGGACATCATAATATGAGGTTACATATTATTACAACCTAAAAACACAAAGTAGGCAAATATGGAATCACTCGTCGTTCAGCCAGCGTAGCTAGACTAATGAAAGTAATAGTCGTTATGTAATTAGAAAATTCAAGTAGATATAGCTGGGTCAGAGAGAGGCTTCCTTCAAAGAACAGACATGTCATGTGACCTGACCTCAGCGAGAACTGGTTTTATAATACTGCCTCAGCAGTATAGACCTATTTTATGTAAATTGCACCTTTGAACTGTGGTCTACATGTTTGGCCGTGATGGGGTTTACGGATTAAACCATTCAGTGGGATTCCTGCGAGTCAGAAATAGATTGCCAGAATTTCTTCCAGCTGTATCTTATCACTGGAATACACCAGATACATTTTCTCCAGTCCCCTGCTTATTGTCATGACAACTGGGAGTTGGTAAAAGTTGCCCCTAACAGCAGATGCAGGGTCATATATTCTTTCAACCCTTATTGGGAGTAATATAATCTGACCCTAGATCTGTGGTTAAAATGGCCATTTCTACCTGGAGCTGATAACTGTGCCTCTTTCTTTCAGAATATGTGAAAGCTGGTGGCCAAATCATGTCATTGACTCTCACCCTACTGGTTCTTCTGATGCCAGTAATGTTTCTCTGGTTCCTGGTTGTGCTTATTTACTCACCCCTGATTTTGGATCTTTTGTTTCCTCGTGACTACTGCCTGAATGAAAGCCCCCTGGTCTGGTCAATAACTGGAACAGACCAGCAGGGTTCCATGACAATGATGCAAGACAATTGACTTCTCATTTGGCTAAACTGTGTGGAGAACTAGGCTATGTTCCTCTTTTCCTGCGATAGTCTGCCTAGAGTTTGCACTTCTTATGAAAAAGTGTGTTGGTAGCAACATTTTACCAGACTTTATATTAAAATGTTAATATTGATTGTTTAAAGCAACGATTGATTGGTCAACTGCCTGTCTATCATTTTTTAGATGAGACGTCCCCAGTGGATAAAGGTTGCTCCTTATATTCATGCTTTTATCAGTTTGTTTATTTTCAGCTTTATTACTCCTGCTTCCAGCTCTTCTTCAGCACTGACCATTTGCAGACAGAGGCCTATGTAGATGCATGGCGTATAAAGCACCCAGTTAGAGCGACTGGCTGTTTTGCTGGAATGTCAGGTAGTCAGGCAGCATGGCTGATTCACGAGCAAGTGGCTGTAAGAACCTGTTTACATTGAGCTGAATTCTGTTGTTGGTCCATGGGTGTGTGCACTGTTCTTTTGAATGCCCGTTGGAGACATTATATTCACTGCACATTCTGGTTTTCACCTGCAAGTATTTAACCTTTCAGATTTGCATGCTCTTTATTTAGGGCCAAGGAAGTATCATGAGTTCGGGGTCACTAATACGCCTTCCAGCTAGTTGTAGAATGGATGTTCCCAAACTGGTGACATCGTCCTGTGTGCACAATGTTCCAGTTCATGACTGATAACAGCTTGAGTTCAGCTCGCTGCTCTCAAGGCTTTGCAGAGTATTGTGTATTTCAGTCTATTACAACTTCTCAGGGATTTCATAGCTTGACGGATGAACAATTATTTGTTAATGAATTATTTATAATGATTAAGAATCAGCATAGATGCATGAAAAATATGGGTGTTAGCGTAGTGGTCTTATCCATTAGTGCATGTAATGTAGAGTGGTTGGGAAAAAAGCCTATTGGTGATTGTTGCAGTTGTGTTGTCATGAATGATACTGCTAGAAGCTAATCCCTTCTCTTCTGCTTTATGCTACAACATTGTACAGTAGCTGATCATGTAATGTGAGTTTGTTTTTATTGCTAAGTTTAGGCCTATATTGACATGCTATCGATCATGTTGATTAGCCCTTTGTTATGTAGACACTGAGAAACCAGATACCAGACATCTTTATTTTGAACAGCACTTCCGTGTTCCCTTGTGTACCTGAGGTAGTTCTTCTGTCTTTGGCTCATTAACAGATGTTTGTTTCTCTCCTTTCTCCATCTTTTTCTCCAGGATCTGTGACGACCAGGTCGAGCAGCCTAACATCTTCAAAGTAGAGGAGCAGCACACGCTGCAGGAAACGCTCAAGAGCTTTGTGTGTTCCTGCTACACCATCCCCTGCCAGGCGGCTCCTGTCTGCCCCTCCTCCACCTCCAAGAAGCACAATGGCAGTGCAGAGTCTGACTCGGGCCTCAGCTCCTCCTGAACAACTCACTGCCCCCTAAGTTTGTCACTAGATAGGACAGAAGCGTAAATCCATATAGACAGAATTGATGAGTAAGTGTACACTACTGTGTTACATAGGAGCCACACTAGGGAAGAGGGGAAATTATAATTGTATTAACCTGTTGTACTGGAAGTGTAACTTTTTGCCTGTGTGAGCAGAGCGCAAGCCACTTTATCCTAATGTTCTCAGGTGTGAGCTGCTTGTCAATCTTTTAAGCTTGAGCAGCGCAAGCCTCTCGCAAAGCTACCGGGCTTACGCCTGGTTTCATTGAAGTGATTTGGAGCGTATCACACTCTGAAAAAGTTGCGCGTCCGGTGTAGCGCCTATGCTAGGGGTTAGGCGTTGTGTTGGTAATCACAATGTTGGTTTAAAAAACACTTCTATCCTCTCTAGCATGACCAGAAAGTGACAACCCTTACTGAACTGACCTCCACTCGGTCCACTGAAGCCATACACAAGCTGTGTCCAGATCAGTGTCCTCTTAGCTGTTTGCTTTAACTGGAAAAAGGATGGTTTTGAAAAGGGATGTTTTGCTAGAAAAGGCTTCTGGCATTTGTTATTTGGATTTTAGTTCTATACAGTTGAATGACTGTGGGATATGCACCTCAGTCACAATAATAATGGAATTCCCTGTACATTCACAGGTCTTCACTTACAAATTAATGCCTACTCAAGGAATTTATTTTCAAGTGCATCTTTTATTTAGCAAATTTGCTAAATACAAATCAAACTAAAGTGCTGAAATGAACTGTATATTAGCTTTTCCAGATATAAAGTTTATTCTTGGAGTATCATAGGTTTAATTTAAGCATATGCTGTAGTTTGAAGTCTTTAGGCAGATAATGATTTGCATCTGCGTTATGATTTTCCTCATATGATATAGCCAACATTTTACAACAGCAGTGTTATTTTTGTCACTCATATAATTTTGATAGGGAGTATTGCAGTAGAACAAGATAATTCGGGACTGTGACCAAAACTTTCTCAGGTGGTTTTAAATTCAAATGTCCATTTGAACTTAAACTCATACAATGTGATTTGTATTGGGAGTGCCCTGAGCTGTGCCATTAATGAAGTGTCATTACTGGATGACCAGATTATAAAGTGTTGCTGTGGGTGCCTAAATCTGAACAGATTAATAATATCACTTTAATGACCTGTTGAATGACCAGTAGAAAAACAGTTTGTTTGTGCTCTCAACACCACCTTGAATCTGTGAGCTCAAAAGTCACCATTAGGGAAAGGTATACACTCCTACATATTTATTTGTACAGTGAAGCTAAAATGTTTAGTGTTGTTTTGTACTCAAGCATTTTGGATTTGAGGAAATGTTTGAGGCGACAGTTACACATCTGTAACTTTTTCACTCGTCATTATTCACCATTTATTTGTGATTATCCAAAAAGTGTGGTATTAATATAGAAGTGTTCAGAAACCTGTTCTATTCTTATTAACAATAAAAATAAAAATAAATGAGACTGAATTCATTTCTAAATGGTAAAACATGTATTTAAAATGCTCTCAAATTAAAGGTGATTACTGTCGCCTCATTTAAAACATTGGATCCCAAATGCTGGAGTACAGAGACAAATTCAAAGTTTTAGCTTCAATGTCCAAATAAGTAGGGGAGTATAGGTAGCCCTTTGTTATGGCTAGGTCTAGTCCACACAACTCAATCCCTATCTCCCTTTGATGAGAAGGGTTTTCTTAGTAGCTGTGCTTGCTCAACACACAATATATGCCATTTAGCAGATTCTTTTTTTTTGTTGAGTGGTCCCGGGAATCAAACCCACTATCCTGCCGTTGCAAGCGCCATGCTCTACCACCTGAACTACAGAGGACCACATCATCAGAAAGCCTTAATGGAGAAGTTTTATGATTTCACTAGTCTGACTGCCACTTGTTTCAGTCTCTTCATACCTCTGATCATTTCATGTAATAGAAGACCAATATTTGTCTTGCCTCCACTGAACAAAAGTTTTTTTTTTTTTTCCTTGCAAAGTTTTCCTGCACATTGCAACTCACATTTTTCCTACGTCCGTATTTTGTTCTACAATCTTTTATTTAAATGCACATGGAAGACATGTAACTGTCTATTTTTCCTAAACGGTGTACATGACATGTAAACATTTCACTTGAACACAGAGAAGCAAGCACAGCTTGCATTGTTGTAGAAATGTATAGTCTGTCTGCTCGTTTGTCTGTTTTAAGTTATAAAAGTAAGGCAAAAAAAAGTATCTTAATGTTTGACACTTTTACTGTATGTATGGCCTACTGTTAGTCATAATGCATGCCCCTCAGACAGAGTGCTATGGTGGACTGGGTGACTGGGTGATTGTATCCACGGTCACTCGTTCATGTCACACCCCTGCTACTCTGTCTGGACAATACAATGCTAGCTAAATGAATTGAAAAATTAATAAAATGATTTAGAAACTTATATTGTAAGACTTTCTTTTACACATCGCAAAAATTGACATACCGGTCGCTACTAGTATTTTAAGAGTGTGTATGATGAGAGTGTGTATGCACAGTATGATGAGTGATTTGTTTATTAGAGAAATAATGTTGATCTGGTTCTGAATTTACAACCACTGGAGGCCTTTGGTTTGCCTTGAACATTGTCACCAACCAAAATTATCTTGGGTGTACTTTAACTCTTTCTGCCTTGGCAAGGTGCCATGTTTGTCTTCTGCAGTGCTGTTTCCAGCACCTGTACTAGTTTAGTGGACAGTGTAATGTTAGGAGTTATGTCACCACACAGGCACAGCTGGAACTATTATTATCTGTCAACCTTATGCTGACATCCAGAGGCTGCTTTTACACAGCTGACTTCTGACATATTTTTCACAAATTAGTATTTTGACCAATCAGATCAGCTCTGAAAAATATCTGATGTGAAAAGATCTAATGTGATTGTTCAAAATACACATTTTGTGGAAAAAATATCAGAATTGGGTTGCATGTTTTAAACCAATGATGTATAAACCCTGGATTGCTGAGACTACCTACTATGTATTAGGTGGATTCAAAGCCTATCAGACATATTGGCTCTCCCCAGTTGGAGCAGTCCTCCATAGGAATTAATGGAATTGTATTTCAATTGAATGTTTCAAGTACAAAATGAAATGTATTTAAGTATTATTTTTGAAGTGGGGACAGTAACATTAGTAATCTAATAAAGACTTAAGGAAAATGTTTTTATTTGTATGTTGAACACACATAATATAGTAAAGTATGCATTAAGTTGTCCGTAATAGAATACACGTCAAAAACAAATGTAGACATTAATAAATTAATTTATATAGCTTCCAAAACATTTTTTTGCAATGGAGGAGTACCAAGATGGCTTCACGGCTTCTTCAATACAGCGTACCGTGTCAGTTATCCAGAGTTTATACACATTGGTTTAAACGCAGCCAGAGTAACACACACACACAGAAGTATACATTTGATAAAATCCTGGGTGTCTAATGTGGCTTTGTCCCTTCATCTGCACTACTGCTAACATTGCCATTTTGCACTCGTCAATCCCATTCTTTCAGAATTCAGATGGAGAAGATTTAACTTTAGTTTAATGCACGGCACACCCATTTCCTCTAGACAGGTGGTTTTGTGCAGTGTGTTTAAGCCATGATTTTATTGCTACCTAGTGCTCAATGATGGAAACAGACTTGAACCTTCTCTTAATGTCTAGGTGTGATGATAGGAGATACTTTTGTATGTATAGCATATGTGGACACCCCTTCAAAATAGTGGATTTGGCTATTTCAGCCACACCCTTTGCTGATGTGTATAAAATAAAGCACACAGCAATCTCCATAGACAAACATTAGCAGTAGAATGGCTTTACTGAAGAGCTCAATGACTTTCAATGTGGCACTGTCATTGGATGCCACCTTTCCAATCAGTTCATCAACCTCCTGCCCTGCTAGAGCTGCCCGGTCAACTGTAAGTGCTGATATTGTGAAGTGGAAACTTCTAGGAGTAACAACTTCTCAGTCGTGAAGTGGTAGGACACACAAGCTCACAGAATGGGACTGCCTAGTAGTGCATAAGCGCATAAAAAATAATCTGTCCTCTTTTGCAACACTCACTATGACTTCCAAACTGCCTCTGGAAGCAACATCAGCACAATAACTGTTCTTAAGGAGCTTCATGAAATTGGTTTCCATGGCCGAGCAGCCGTACACAAGCCTAAGACCCCTATGCGCAATGCCAAGCGTCGGCTGGAGTGGCTTAAAGCTCACCACCATTGGACTCTGTAGCAGTGTAAATATGTTCTCTGGAGTGATGGATCACGCTTCACCATCTGGCAGTCCTATGGACGAATCTGGGTTTGGCGGATGCCAGGAGAAAGTTACCTTCCCCAATCCATAGTGCCAACCTTAAAATTTGGTGGAGGAGGAATAATGGTTGCAGGGTGTTTTTTAATGGTTCGTGCTAGGCCCCTTAGTTCCAGTGAAGGGACATCTTAATGCTGCAACATACAATGAAATTCCAGACGATTCTGTGCTTCCAACTTTGTGGTAAAATTTTGTGAAGGACCTTTCCTGTTTCAGCATGACAATGCCCCTGTGCACAAAGCGAGGTCCACGGAAATGGTTTGTTGAGGTCGGTGTGGAAGAACTTGACTGGCCTGCACAGAGCCCCGACCTCAACTCCATCAAACACCTTTGGGATGAATTGGAATACCAACTGCGCGCCAGGCCTAATCGTCCAACATCAGTGCCCGACCTTACTAATGTTCTTGTGGCTGAATGGAAGCAATGTTCTAACATCTAGTGGAAAGCCTTCCAAGAAGATTGGAGGCTGTTATACCAACAAAGGGAGGACCAACTCCATGTTAATACCCATGATTTTTGGAATAAGATGTTCAACGAGAAGGTGTCCACATACGTTTGGTCATGTAATGTAGTTTGCTTCCAAGAAGCTGTTTTACTCTATGATCAGAAATGTCTGGGCTTTAATGAATTAATTTTTCAGATGGGAGTTGTAGTTTAACTACACATAAGGGTAACGTTTTTTGCCTAGATAGAAACTCAGTCCCATGACTCTCTTGGCTACTACTGCAAGGACACGCCTACGCTAAATAAAACCATCGACGGTAATCCTTCATTACTAGAACTTGATGCGAGTACTCTCTGACTGTTAGCAAGCTAGTATTTGCACTGTTATAATCAGAACATGGACAACTCGGGGAAAGAGAAGGAAGCGATTCAGCTTATGGCTGACGCTGACAAGAAAGTGAAAACTTCTGGCTCGTTCTTGGGAGGCATGTTTGGGTAAGAACGCTGCAGCAGCAAGAACGATGTCAATAGGGCTAACGTTAGCTAGCGCATCATCAGTAAGCATGCTAATATCTTGCTAAATCAAACTCTCTGGGTATTATTTGTAGATGCCGTTAGAGGCTAATCATTGGCACCAGGCCATGTAGCTATATAATGCTATCACATGTACATACCTCAGTCTAAGCATGCCGTAGTAAACACATTATAAAAATAACGAGCTAACGTTAGTAGCTAGCTACATCATCACGAAGTCTGAGTTTAACCAGTTGGCTAGCTAGCAATACCATTGAGCCTTCTAATTAGCAAACTACCTATCTAAAACGACCTATCTAGTCAGCTAATCTAAGCCCTGAAATATGCAGACAACGTCACTCTGTAGAATTTGGGCAGTGGCTCTGATGTTAACTAGCTACCTATGCATCTTTTGAATGATTTCTGCACATCATATACATGTAGCTACTGACACTGTCTACCACAAACCAGATAAATTAATCCCTTTTCAAGTGTATGTAAACAACCTAGCAGCCGGTCACGACTCTTGGGCCTGTGCAATGAAAGCTAGCTAAAAACGGCCAAGGCCCTAACTTGCATGCATGCATACATTTTAATTGTTCTAATTGCATTTTTTAACGCCTACTCACAATAAATAAAATATAGGGTCATTTGATACAACACATCAATTCGGTCTTGTTTTTTCTCCAACCCTTTCTGAGTGTATATATCTATGAGTGTAATCGTATATGCCACCTTTGTGTGACATATTTATAAATGCATTTGCCAGTAATTTATTCCAATAGAGCAGTAGATGTCTGCCAATTCTAAGGCAACTGCAATGCAGGCCAGTCAGGTTAGTCTCTGGTGCATATAGCCAACCAGACTTGGGAGGATCCCCAATTTAATAGCCTGTCTGTACCGTACAATATTAGTGAACAGAAGAATACTGTTGTGTACATACACTAAGACTTACTGCATTCAGTTCCTGGAAGACATCCAATTGTCTTCTTAATTAAATGAAATGGCTCTCAAATGGGCACCCTAAGGGGGAAAGCAAAGCAATGTAATGGTAGAGGTCTAAATCTGACACATTTTACTCACACTCATTAGAGAAAAGCCTCCCTATATGTCTGGCCTCAGGGCACAGTCTTTCTACTGTACTATAATGGTGGAAAACCATTAACATGCTGTAATGACAATCGTATCAGTTTTAGGTATATCCATTTGGCATCAGTAATGCCTTGTTACTGTGTAGATTGTCAGGAGAGTGTTTAATTTGGTATGATCAATGACTGAATGTAATTTAACACTCTGTTTTTGACTGCAACTAGGCCATGTAGCTAGAGATGTAATCAACAGGAACAGCTGTCAAACTTGCAGCATACCAGATGTATAAGGATGTCTGGTATGCTGCATCAAATAAGGACTGACACAGGGTGGGGCGTAGCCCGACACAGGGTGGGGCGTAGCCCGACACAGGGTGGGGCGTAGCCCGACACAGGGTGGGGCGTAGCCCGACACAGGGTGGGGCGTAGCCCGACACAGGGTGGGGCGTAGCCCGACACAGGGTGGGGCGTAGCCCGACACAGGGTGGGGCGTAGCCCGACACAGGGTGGGGCGTAGCCCGACACAGGGTGGGGCGTAGCCCGACACAGGGTGGGGCGTAGCCCGACACAGGGTGGGGCGTAGCCCGACACAGGGTGGGGCGTAGCCCGACACAGGGTGGGGCGTAGCCTGCTTGATCTTGAGTCTACACACAACAGAGGAACACGGATGAAGCCTTTAAAAACACTGTTTTCTATGTAACCGTGTGGTTATTGGTCCCATGAGTTGCTAATCACCAGCTGTGTACAATGTGTTCTATCTATGTGAGTGATTGGGCAGGATTCAAGTCAGATTGGGGACATTGATTTGAGTAGGCGGGGACATTGATTTGAGTAGGCAGTGACACTGGGTAGCGTATCAGTGACCTGTGGTGTGGACAGGGATTTCAGTTTTGATCAGGCTAAGGAGAGTGTGAGATGGGACTATGACTCAGTGCATTGTTGCTTTAAGTCTAAGAAGTGACCCACAACATATCTACTCTACTCTCCACTCTATGCTCAGGGTGCCTGTATGATGAAGACAATGGCTGTGTTCAAGAGCATCAAAACCGTGGTGTATAATGGATAAATTGAGACTGGCTGACTGATCCACAAATAATATTGAGTAGTTATTTATGATGCAAGGTGATTTGTAGATTAAAAGTCGTCGGCAATGTCGAACGCACCCAAGGATGTCATCCTGGTCAGAGCATCATCCGTCTACAGCTGGAGGAAACTCATAGGGTGTCAGGTCTGGTACTAGATCAGAGGGAAATCTATATCAGCACTGTCCAATATGGTCAGCTGACTGATGTCTTCACTCTATGCAGCATAAGAGCCTGGTCAATAGAAAGTGCTTGGTTGATGAAAGCACTGCACTGCAATTTCAGATATTTTCCACCACATTGTGTCGTGGTCTGTTAATCCTATGTACTTTTCTCTCTACAGCGGACCTCATAAAGTGGAGGAGGCGTGTGAAATGTATTGCAGAGCAGCCAACATGTTCAAGATGGCCAAGAACTGGAACGGTACACTTCTGTCTGCGCTATTTCACACTAAACACGGTTGACCTTGATGGAATGATTTTCCCATTAGTTATTGTGTCAGAGCCGAGGTGTGTGTGCATCTTTGACGAAGGTTTTATTCAAATTGAAATGTTATTTAAACGCTGTCAGTTTAGGAAGACTCAGTTGACCTTTTTCCAGTTGACTCTATAGATAGGCTAGATGTCTGTAATGTCCAGTAGCCTACACGCATGAAAGACCGTGGCAATGTGCTGCCCTCTGTGTGGCGGGAGGGAGTCATTACAACTGTAGTAGAGCAGCGCTATTCTTGGAGGGCTTCGAAGAACACTATTCTTGGAGGGCCCAATGAATTTGCTTCATGTTACTTTTGTGTGTCATTCTGTCTCTCCAGCTGCTGGTAATGCATTCTGCCAGGCCGCCCGGATCCACATGCAGCTCCAGAATAAACACGACTCGGCCACCAGCTTCATCGATGCAGGAAATGCCTTCAAAAAGTCTGACCCCAACGGTGAGACACACAACCAACCAATCAATCAATGTGGTCAGCAAGCAGGGTAACATGATAACATGCATACAGTACATGCAGAAGAAAGTCAAAATAATCAGTAATTAACATGCACCACACAATCAGTCACTTGACTGCAGTATTTCTCAACAAACAGCCTGCTTTAACTTTCATTTTCTACTTGTGTCCCTTATGAAAGCAGCAAGAACATGTAGTGAATCTGTTGTTGGGTGTTCATTTCTCAGGGCTAATAGAAGTCAGTGGTATGAGTTGGTCAGATAGATCCACAGGCAGCAGTGGGAGTTGAGGCTCTAGAGATGTAACTGGAGCAGACTGGGCTCTCTGCAAGTCTACAGGGACAATTCCAGTAATTTCTTAGTGACGTGTGATATGTCCCCGTCTCTCTGGTAGTGTGTCAGAAATCAGGCCACCCAGTATAGGTTGTCTGTTTGTATCTGACGTGGGCCAATCATAATCTGCTCCAGGGTTAGATCAGAGGAGATGGAGCCCTGCTATGTTGCAAACCAATTGTACTTGAGTACCATACAATAAATATCTATTGAATTGAGAAGCTCTCCAGTGCTCCCTCTCCACCTTTGGTATGATTAATACTGTAGAGCCGGAGTCCCCACCCTGGGGTGGTTATTATTGAGGGTAGTTTTCCATGCTGTCTGACTGGAAGTGGATTTATTAATAAAACCCCGGCTGCCGCTCACCCACCAGCAGTGGTGGCGATGGAATTAAAGCCTACTGGAGCCTAGCATATCCTCCTAGCTAGATTCAATACACAGCCAGATGCAAGGAGAAATTATGATTGAATGTTATGAAACCTTGAAATAACCCTGGAGTACAATACAATTAATATTATATAAGATTTATGACATTTTCAGATGGTAACCTAAACCAGAGTATGTGTGCAGAATTGAGCGGTTGGAAGTCCTTTCTAACCGTTCCGCTGATGCTCCTCGCTCACAGGAAGGGAAAAAAAACTGCCACTCAATTCTCTCCATTAACATTACAATGTAACCAACACCCATCAATTTGTGACTACTTAGACCTACCATTTGATTTTGAAGTATTGAAACCAAACTATATGATTTGAATGAAAAGTATTATTATAAACATGAAAAAGTGAATGTAAGAAGCCCTCATCGTTTCAAATAGGTTACATGTCATATTAAACATCATATAAACACTCTAAATAGGTCAGGAGCCAGACAGCCTAAAATTATTTAGGCTATATTATTTCAAGTCTATAGCCTACAAAGAAATACATTGTGAAGCATTTGCGAGTGTGACACACTAGGCTGGTAGAGACTCGGGGAAATTAAGCACTCAGCATTTAAACAGCATTTTGTTGTATTAAATAATAGTCTATAAATTGCGCATATAGGCTGTGACTTGGAATTAAATACAAATTAAACAACAAATGCCTTATTAGGCTCAGTCTAGAAACACCATTTTGGCCAGTCTGTGGCTTCAGGCTCATGCGATGTTGTCTGGAGAGCAGGCCAGCAGCAGAGAATATCCTCTCCACACTGCAGAGCCACTGGGTGTGCTAAACACCATTTTGCCAGGCTGGACAGGGAGGCCGAGTTATTTATTTTTTCTATCGGTAGGTATTTAGGCAAAATCACACAATCAAAATAAAGCTCATATGCCAGGGCTATTGGGCCAAAATCAATGATGGTCTATTGTATAGATAATAGAACAAAAATGAATGAAACTTTTAAGAGATCTGATTCTTTTTGTTTCTATAAATATTTTGCTACAATGATACTTACTTATCTACCCACCTCATTCCTTTCTGTTAGCATGAGCATATAGTAAATACAACATGTTTTCAGGATATGTGTTTTCAGATTCCACAATCATTCTTTAGTGTGGACACTACATCACCACACTCCCTCTCTTGCTCTTGGTCCTCATGTTTGTAAGTCACCTTGATTTAGCACCTGTGTGTTTTATCAGTTTCTTTATGAAAATATTTAGCGAACTCCATGACAGTAGCTAAAGAAAGGGAAATGGATGCTCAGAGGTGACAAAATATTTGTAATGAAAATTAAATTATTGTGCTTTCACTTTTTTCCACAACTCTCCTTTTGGATGTGAACATTTCGACTGTTGTAATATCTATCTAACCTGCTCTATCTGATACTTTCTCTACCTGTCTAACTCTGCCCTCTTCCTTTAATGCTGCCAATAGAGGCTATCAAGTGCTTAAACGCAGCCGTTGATATATACACAGACATGGTAAGACAGACGCTCAAGAAACGGGGACATGCTTGGCCAGAACCAGATAATGCATTGTCATCACAGATTATTTTCTTGTCAGGATTGATCCTTTTAGCCGTAGTTGTAATATTGTTCTGATAATGCCGGTTCTCCTCTTTACTTCCAATGCTATTCTCTCACTAGCGCCCTGCCTATAGTGTAGCCTAGTCCACTTGAGGACGCTCCTCTCTCTCTGTTTCAAGAGGGTAATGTATTGTATCATTAGTATGGCGTGGACACTCGAGGTCTGAAGGCCATTTCAACTGAAACATTTGTATTGTGATGCAGGTTAAGTTAAAGGACTTGGCTATCTACCGTATCTAGCTGTATTTATGACTGGAGTGGCTCTTCTCCGTAATGTCATTTAGTGATGATTTCACGCCTCTGTCCACTTAGTAATGATCAGGACGCAGAGTATTTCCTTGTCTGGCCACATTAGTAAGGTAAAACTCCCGGCTCCAGTATTGATTCCTGTCCTGTGTTTTGCTCGTCCAGGGAAGGTTCACCATCGCAGCCAAACATCACATCACCATCGCAGAGATCTACGAGTCAGAACTGGTGGATATAGAGAAGGTACGTTTTAATGTTGTATATGGACTAATATAGTATATGGACTAATAAGGTGTTAATCTGTGTATAGCAAGAGTAAAATACATTATTTGGAATAGTTGACCAGTTTCATTTCCTTATTGGTGATTTAAAGAAAAGTGTACATTTACAAATAAAATTCCTTTGCAATTTCTGGATTTTTACTCAAACTGTTATGGTTTCCCATTCCCCCTGGTCCTGCTCTAGGCCATCGCCCACTATGAGCAGGCAGCAGACTACTACAAAGGAGAGGAGTCCAACAGTTCTGCCAACAAGTGTCTGCTGAAGGTGGGGGCCTACGCCGCTCAGTTAGAACAATACTCCAAGGCCATTGAGATCTACGAACAGGTGTGTGTCCCACCTCTGCATGCATTCTTGTGTGTGCGCATGTGTGTCTGAACAGAAACTGATTTGTAAATTAGTGGTTTCCCAATTTAAATTGATGAACACAGTGAATCAACAATGTGTGTCTCTCTCTCCAGGTGGGATCCAGCACCATGGATAACCCCCTGCTGAAATACAGCGCCAAAGAGTACTTCTTCAAAGCTTCTCTGTGTCACTTCATCGTGGATGAACTCAATGCTAAGGTCAGTTAGCAATTAGCAGCATCATGTCCACTACACCAGAAGGTTCAGTGCTTTTCTCATTAGTAATCTGACTGCTCATTAATTTCTGCAGCTTGCTGTGGAGAAGTACGAGGAGATGTTCCCAGCTTTTTCAGACTCAAGAGAGTGTAAACTGTTGAAGGTAGGTCGGTGACTCCATCGAAAGCCTTCTATTTGTTAATTGTATCCCTTTTGTCAGGGATCATCAACTTGATTCAGCCGTGCGCAGCTCGTTTTTCTTAAACAGATGGTCAGGGGGTCAGATATTTGATTAAAATATCATTTCAAACCGTGCTTACATTAGTATATGGTCACATACAGGACCAGTCAAAAGTTTGGACACCTACTCATTCCAGGGTTCTTTATTTTTACTATTTTCTACATTGTAGAATAAAAGAAGCCATCACAACTATGAAACAACACATGCAATCATGTAGTAACCAAAAAAGTGTTAAACAAATCAAAATATATTTTATATTTGAGATTCTTCAAAGTAGCCACCCTTTGCCTTCATGACAGCTTTGCACACTTGACATTCTCTCAACCAGCTTCATGAGGTAGTCACCTGGAATGCATTTCAATTAACAGGTGTGCCTTAAGTTAAATTTGTGGAATTTCTTTCCTTAATCCGTTTGAGCCAATCAGTTGTGTGTTGACAAGGTAGGGGTGGTATACAGAAGATAGCTGTGTTTGGGAAAAGACCAAGTCCATATTATGGCAAGAACAGCTAAAATAAGCAAAGTGAAACAATAGTCCATCATTACTTTGAGACATGAAGGTCAGTCAATATGGAAAATTAAGAACTTTGAAAGTTTCTTCATGTGCTGTTGCAAAAACGACAAGCGCTATGATGAAACTGGCTCTCATGAGGACCGTCACAGGAAAGGAAGACCCAGAGTTACCTCTGCTGCAGAGGATAGGTTCATTAGTTACCAACCTCAGAAATTGCAGCCCAAAAAATGCTTCAGAGTTCAAGTAACAGACATTTCAACATCAACTGTTCATGCAGTCTCCTCTGAATCAGGTCTTCATGGTTGAATTGCTGAAAAGAAACCACTACTAAAGGACACCAATAATAAGAAGAGACTTGCTTGGGCCAAGAAATATGAGTAATTGACATTAGACTGGTGGAAATCTGTCCTTTGGTCTGACGAGTCCAAATTTGAGATTTTTGTTTCTAACCGCTGTGTCTTTGTGAGACGCAGAGTAGGTGAACGAATGATCTCCACATGTGTGGTTCCCACCGTGAAGCATGGAGGAGGAGGTGTGATGGTGCTTTGCTGGTGACACTGTCTGTGATTTATTTAGAATTCAAGGCACACTTAACCAGTATGGCTACCACAGCATTCTGCAGCAATACACCATCCCATCTGGTTAGCGCTTAGTGGGACTATCATTTGTTTTTCAACAGGACAATGACCCAACACCCCTCCAGGTTGTGTAAGGGCTATTTGACCAAGAAGGAGAGTGCTGCATCAGATGACCTGGCATCCACAATCACCCAACCTCACGGCAGTTGAGATGGTTTGCTATGAGTTGGATGGCAGAGTGAAGGAAAAGCAGCAAACAAGTGCTCAGCATATGTGGGAACTCCTTCAAGACTGTTGGAAAAACATTCCAGGTGAAGCTGGTTGAGAGAATGCCAAGTGTGTGCAAAACTGTCAAGGCAAAGGGTGGCTACTTTGAAGAATCTCAAATATAAAATATATTTTGATTTTACTTTTTTTTGTTGGCTACTGCATAATTCCATGTGTTATTTCAGTTATTCTACAATGTAGAAAATAGTACAATTTCAAGAAAAACCCTTGAATGAGTAGGTGTCCAAACTTTTGACTGGTATTGTATGCCTCAATATGCCTGAGAATACTTTGAAACAGATTTCTGATTTGCTGGTGTTATGACAGTCTTATGTCCAACAAGACATAAGAACTTTGGGGCCAAATACACTTACCTGTGGGCTTCCAGTTGAGGAGCACTGCATTATGGTGTTGGTCACGGTAACGGATTGAAGTCACAGTATAATAAATCGCAATGCACTTGCATAATATGACGTATGTCATCCACTACCAATGTGTGCCTCTGATGCATGGCAGCCATTTTGTGGAAGCCACCTGACAACCTCACTGTTTTACAGAAACTCCTGGACGCTCATGAGGAACAGAACTGTGAAGCTTTCACTGAAGCAGTAAGTCTTCATTTTGGATTGATTCACCAGGCTAGCTCCTTTGTTGTTGCTTATAATTGAATTAGTGAAAGTCAGGTCTTCAGTACATGTCTTTCATGATTAGTCATTCAATATGTAATTCTTTAATGGGGGGAGGATGGATTTCTTTATTTGAACAGGTTCTTAGACTTCATCTTATTCCCTCCCTCAGATTAAAGAGTTTGATTCCATCTCTCGTCTGGACCAATGGCAGACTACCATGCTGCTGCGCATCAAGAAGACCATCCAGGGGGATGAGGGGGACCTGAAGTGAGACTACACCGGGGGGAACATTTCACCACAGGGGCACACATGGCATGCCACCCCCACTCCATTACCCCCCCCCCTTACTCTCTCATCTCACATTGCACAAAAACAATGTTGAGGTTCTTATAGTTACAGTATGAGTTAGTTACAAGTTAACTTCAGCTGCAATGTGTAGGCCTATAGAGAATCTGTAGAAGAGTACGTGTACCCTGTTCATTCCGAATGTTATGTTGAATTCTATTATATGAAGTTATCAGTTGCTCTCGTATTAATATTGCCAAACCCTAGTTAGGATGTGGATCTAGTCATACCTCTTAATGGAGGATAGAGCCTGTACATTTCCTGTTTAGTGGTGAGTAACCTCAGTAGGGCAGAGAGGCATTCTACTAATGCATAAACACTGCATGATTTGTACAGTTGTAATTAATTATTATATAGGTTTAGCACATGTGACTAATCTAGAAATTAGTATTTAAATATATTTAAAGATTACTTATGATGTTGTAAGCTTATTTCCATTCTTTCCTTGGCTTCCAACTTGAAAATGTCTTAAAGGGATTTAGAAAGGAAATATCCATTACTTCCAATATCATAAACGGTTGTTGTAAACTAAAGAATTCTAGCCTGAGTGATGACATTTACATTTACATTTAAGTCATTTAGCAGACGCTCTTATCCAGAGCGACTTACAAATTGGAAAGTTCATACATATTCATCCCGGTCCCCCGTGGGAATTGAACCCTGGACCCCCCGTGGGAATTAAACCCACAACCCTGGCGTTGCAAGCGCCATGCTCTACCAACTGAGCCACACGGGACCGAATAAGAATTGTTTCATATCCAAAACAGCCAGGAAAAATGTCTTAATGATGACAATTGATAAACAATCAAGACATGACCAGAGAGCATATGGGAAATAAAGTATCCAAAGTTGGCTTTATTTTTTTTCCCCATATAATCTTATTCTGTATTATTTACGAGGGTGTTCTTTACAAATGTTTTGGTTTACCTGCCAATGTGACTAATTCTGCTTGTGTAAAAAAATAAAGTATTTTTTTAATGCAGAGCAAACAAAGAAGAAAAAAAAGCTAAGAATGAATTGCACTCTTGCCAGAGCAGTGTCACACTGAAATAACAGGCTGGAAGTAACTCATGTTGGTGTATACTAGTGCCCACCTGCTGGCAACTAGCAGAACTGCATGTCATTGTGTGTTTTATAGCATTGTGCAACATTTCCTAGTAGTGATGAACTGAGCCACCCTTGATGTTGGGGGGGGGCAGTCAGCCAGCATATCAAGCTTCTTTCAGGTGGAATAGTGCCCTTTTTTATTTGGTCTGTGAGAATGGACTGTAATAAAGACATATCTATAATTCTCAGTACTGATATTGCTTTTTGTCAAACAGAAAAAGGAAAACCCCATCTGAAGAGTTTGAAAATGATATGTACAGTACCAGTCAAGTTTGGACACTACAATATTTTCTACATTGCAGAATAATAGTGAAGTCATCAAAACTATGAAATAACACATACAGAATCATGTAACAACCAAGAAAGTGTTAAACAAGTCAAAATATTTTCTATTTGAAATTATTCAAAGTAGCCAGCCTTTGCCTTGACAGCTTTGCACACTTGGCATTCTCTCAACCAGCTTCATGAGGAATGCTTTTCCAATAGACTTGAAGGAGTTCCCACATATGCTGAGCTACTTTTCCTTCATTCTGCGGTCCAACTCACCCCAAACCATATCAATTGGGTTGATGTCGGGTGATTGTGAAGGCCAGGTCATCTGATGCAGCACTCCATCAGTCTCCTTCGTCAAATAGCCCTTACACAGCCTGGAGGTGTGTTGGATCATTGTCCTGTTGGAAAAACAAATGATAGTCACACTAAACGCAAACCAGCTGGGATGGCATATCGCTGCAGAATGCTGTGGTAGCCATATTGGTTAAGTGTGCCTTGAATTCTAAATAAATCAGTGTCACCAGCAAAGCACCCCACACCAATCACACATCCTCCTCCATGCTTCACGGTGGGAACTACACGTGCAGAGATCATCCCTTCACCTACTCTGCGTCTCACAAAGACACGGCTGTTGGAACCAAAAATCTCAAATTTGGACTCATCAGACCAATGGACAGATTTACACCAGTCTAATGTCCATTGCAATTCACCTTCTGAATGGCACACACACACAATCCATGTCTCAATTGTCTCAAGGGTTAAAAATCCTTCTTTAACCTGTCTCCTCCCCTTCATCTACACTGATTGAAGTGGAATTAACAAGTGACATCAATAAGGGATCAAAGCTTTCATCTGGTCAGTCTATGTCAAGGAAAGAGCAGGTGTCCTTAATATTTTGTACACTCAGTTACATTCAATTACACATGACGACCTACACCACAGTATATTCAGTGGACACCATGTCTTCCACAGTACCAATGTCCTCTGTTACACTGTGTTGTCCCTCAGTGGAGACTGTCTGTGTCTCAGTCTTCAGTTCTGACGTCTTCACTGTAACACACTCCTGCTCAGAGATAGGGGCACACTCTGGCTCCTCAGGATCCGCAATGGCCGTTATCTCTGAACCAGGCCCAGCTTCCGAACCTGGAGCCAGGATGGTTTGTGACACTGCAGTTTCCAGCACAGATGGGGTCAAAATAGTAGAGGTCTCTGAAACAGAAACTGGGGCAAACATGGCCCCTGAGACAGTGACAGGGACAGAGAGAGACACAGTCTGGACAGGGAGGGTACCGGAGGACGACGGGGAAACCGGGATGGAGTGAGACACAGTGACAGGGATAGAGGACACGGAGAAGGGGACAGAGACAGTGGATCCATCCAGAGAGATGACACCGGCCCCGTCTGTGGTGACAATGGGTAGGTGGGTCCCTGCCGGCATCTCTGTCTGGATGACCGTGAACCCACCCAGGGTGGTGTGGCTGACCAGGGTGATGGTCCCTGAGTCGCCCCAGTTGGCTGAAAGGGTGAAGGGCTCACCATGTACCAACATGGCCCCCTCCTGGAGCCTACCTCCAACTCCACTCTCCCCCTCCACCTTTCCAACCACTACATTTTCAACTTTTACTTTCCTACCAGGGCATCTGGGTTTCTTAGTCTTTACCTCATGTTGTACTTCAGGACCACCAGGTAGTTCTTCCATAGAGTGTTTTGTTCATGAGTCTGTTGATTGAAGAGCACGTCTTTAGGCTTTTGCAGCACAGATGTCTCCAAAATAACTTATTACATGTATAATAATTCTAGGTATTGTGTTAGTATGAAAACTAGAAGGTGTAGTAACATACCATGGTGTCTGTGTACAGTGGACTAGTGTAGTAACATACCATGGTGTCTGTGTACAGTGGACTAGCGTAGTAACATATGGTCTGTCTGTGTACAGTGGACTAGCGTAGTAACATATGGTCTGTCTGCATACAGTGGACTAGTGTAGTAACATATGGTCTGTCTGCGTACAGTGGACTAGTGTAGTAACATATGGTCTGTCTGCGTACATTGGACTAGTGTAGTAACATATGGTCTGTCTGTGTACAGTGGACTAGTGTAGTAACATATGGTCTGTCTGCGTACAGTGGACTAGTGTAGTAACATATGGTCTGTCTGCGTACAGTGGACTAGTGTAGTAACATATGGTCTGTCTGCGTACAGTGGACTAGTGTAGTAACATATGGTCTGTCTGCGTACAGTGGACTAGTGTAGTAACATATGGTCTGTCTGCGTACATTGGACTAGTGTAGTAACATATGGTCTGTCTGCATACAGTGGACTAGTGTAGTAACATATGGTCTGTCTGCGTACAGTGGACTAGTGTAGTAACATATGGTCTGTCTGCGTACAGTGGACTTGTCCGTGAAGAATTCTGAAGGACACATGTAAGGCTTCTTCCCTGTTTGAATCCTCTGGTGCCTCTGGAGGGCATTCAGCGGGGTGAACTGCTTATCACAATCTGTACAGTGGTACGGAAGCTCACCTGAGACAGAACATACAGAGGTCAAACAGGGGTTAAAGGTCAGCAGTAATAAGTTACTATGAATGGAAGCACTCTGGGCGAAGGCCCGACCACAGAGTTCACACTTGTAAGGCCTGGAGCCCGTGTGGATTCTGGAGTGGTGTTTCAGGTATTCTTTAGAGGCAAAGCTTTTCCCACAGCTCTCACACATAAAAGGCATCTCTCCTATAACACAAAACAACACAAATATGTAAAGGCTGGTTTGTGTAGATAGGGTTCACAGATGCTGACACTGAAATGGACACAGAAATGGTATCAAAAGCCCAACCTAACATGTAGAGTATTGTGTCTCTGGGTAAGAGATGAACATCTTACCTGTATGGGCCCTCTTGTGATAACACAACATGTGGTTCTGGCTGAACCTTGCATCACACTGGTCACAGGCGAAAGGCTTCTCTCCTGTGTGAGTCCTGTGGTGTGTCTTGAGAGCTGAGCTCTGGGAAAACTTGGCTTCACAGTCAGTGCAGGAGTAGGGCTTGTCTCCTGTGTGTGTTCTCTCGTGTAGCGTCAACGCTGTCTTAGAGCTCAGCGCCTTGTTACACACAAGACAGGTGTGCCGCACACCACCTCCCTCATGCACCTAGACGTAGAGAAGAGTAGATATTTATTGTCTCAATAAATGATTAGACTTGCAGCAAATAGAAACTGAAGAGGAAATACCATGTTCATATATTGTAGTGCATTTGGTTTAGCCATTTACAGCTCTAGTTAAAAGTAATGCACTAGGGGAACAGGACGTCAATCCAGAGAATCCTACATAAAAGTGCTACAAAAGCAATCCCAAATCCCCCGACTGAGACCGGTCCTAACCTTTCGTCGGAGGCGCGTCACGTCCTTCTTGCATTTGAACATCTTGGTGCAGACCTCGCAGGGGTACAGTCTCTCGTCACTGTGGAATTGTCTCTGATGGATCCTCAGGTTTCAACGGTTGGCAAAAGTCTGCTGGCAGGTGTCACAATGGTATGTCACCTCCCCCTGCACACCGTGGCTCGTCCTGGTGGGCATGGTAACACTGGAGGAGTGTAGTTATTAGAGATGTGATCAGAACAACAATGAAAAGTTGAGATTTTAGGTTTTCTATCCCTTTTAAAAGTGCTCAAAGCACTTTACATTGTACAGTACATTGGGCTCCCCTCATTTGCAAACCCAACAATCCATCCAACAAACGTGTAACTAATGTGTAATGTCCAACTCCACCTCCTTAAAGTGCTTCAGGTAGCTCTTATCATCGTGGAAGGTCTGTTGACACTTGCCACACTTGTTTTGGGTGTCAGCATGTCTGGATGATCTGTTGAGGGCACCTTCCTCACCCATCGCTTCCTTCCTGGGGAAGAAAAGTGAGTCATCAGGACAATCCTATGGTTTATCTCCTTCCATATCATCGACGTCTGTTGACCTCAGCCCCGCCCCCCTTTTTCAGGCAGCAGCTCTGGAAGGGCCTCTCCTGCCTCCTTCTGTGTAATAACAATAAACATCACAATCAATTGGATTTATACAGCACTTTTTCAAAATGCTTCACACACCTCAAAGCATGTCACCATAGCAACTACCTGTGTATTCTCAGTGTTCTCCTCTTGACCGGCTGTCTTGGTCTGAGTGTTGTCAGGCAGATCCTCCGTCTGCGTCTTGGTCTGGTCCTTCATCTTCCTCACGTACTTCTTCTTAGGAATGTCAACGAAGACTCTGCGGCCTGCCAGCCTGTTACTTTTCCTCCCAGAGATCTCAGCATCTTCATTCACCTCTGATCTCTCCTCCTCAGCTGTGACCGGGACTGTTGCCCTTTTCAGCGTCCTCTCCCTCCTCTCTGGTCTTGTTGGATAGGTCGGCCTCTTGGTGGAGGCTCTTTTGGGAATTTTGTTTACTCCGACCCCCAGCACCCCCTCCTCTACATCATCCAAATCAGCCTCCTTGTCTTGTGACATGGATGATTTAGCCCCATGCAGACTCGAGCTGCCTTCATCGAGAACCGAGCTGCAAGACTCCATAAAGCTTTTACACTCAAACAGTGTCGCCACTTCACAGATCACGCCAATCTTGTTTTCAGCAAACTTTTCATCCACCTCCAGTTTGCCAGTGTATATATATTCCAAGAAACTGGTGAAATCAGTGTTTCGGACGTTCCCCAAGAATAGTTTCTTAGGTGGGTCCGGGGCCAGTAGGATGTTCTTGAAGTAGCCGCTGGAGGCAGCTAGTACCACCTGGTGAGCCTCAAACTCCTCCAGCTCACCATGGAAGGCCACCTGGACTGTGACATCACACAGGTGGCTGTGCAGTCTCAGCTGGTGAATTGACTGAAGCATGTCCTCATGGTGGGAGGGTGAGGAGAGATGGACCACTTGGTCACTCATGTTTCATACTGTCAATAGTGGAAAAAGTACCCAATTTTCATACTTGAGTAAAAGTAAAGATACCCAAGTAGAAAATGACAAAAAAAAAGTGAAAGTTACACTGTAAAATACTACAAGTAAAACTCTAAAAGTGTTTGGTTTTAAATATACTTTACTATCAAAAGTAAATGCAATTGTAAAAATTTACTCAAGTATCAAAAGTAAAAGTATAAATCATTTTAAATTGCTCAAATGTTCATGTTTTTTTAATTTACAGATAGCCAGGGGCACACTCCAACTCAGACATAAAAAGAAGCATGTGTGTTTAGTGAGTCCTCCAGATTAGAAGCAGTAGGGATGACCAGGGATTTTCTCTGAACCGTTTTCCAGTCCTGCTAAGCATTCAAAATATAACTGGTACTTTTTGGTGTCAGTGAAAAATATTGGAGTAAGAAGTTCATTATTGTCTTTAGGAATGTAGTGAAGTAAAAGTTGTCAAAAATGTAAATAGTAAAGTAAGGTTAAGATACCCCCCAAAAAGACTTAAATAGTACTTAAAAGTATTTTTACTTAAAAGTACTTTACACCACTGCATACTGTTGTTAAACAAATGTTACAGGAACATATCAATAATCATGCAACGTAATAGCAATCAATTTCTGGCTGAAGTGAACTATTTAAAAAAAATAGTGACCACCATGTAACTTCTCAATTAGTGTGACCATATGAATTATATCTAGATATTCACATAGCTAGTTAGCTAGCAAGCTATAATGGTTTAGGCCTACGCTTGGGGTTATCTAGTTAGATAACCATATAGTTAGGTGGCTGGTTAGCTAGCTAGCTAGACGGTTGGAAAAAGCTACGTTAGGTAAGATCAGAAACGAGTTTGACAATCAGCTGCTTATTGTTTTCACTGGCTAGCTGTCGAAACATTGTACGCGGGGAAATGTCATATACTTGTAACGTTAGCTAGCTAGTTTATTTAATAGCAAACAAGTGAGTTAGCAGCAAGCTAAACTAGCTAGCTAGAAAAAAAGCCACGCCAACAATCTAACTAGTCAAAGACAGAAAAACGATTGATGGTTGTTTTTCAATAAAACACTTTATCTTGCAGTGTTTCAATGTTATGGTCAGTAAGCAACAGTGAACTATGTGCAATGAACGTGTACGCATCTCAACCAGCTCTCTTACCGTAAATTTGGTAAAACGACAGCCCTTCACAAATCCATCATAACGAAAGTATTTTCTGTCAAATCTGCACCCGATATCGAGAGATGCGTTTTAACCACGGGCATATTGGATAGAATCGGTCCACTTCAGCTGATGTGGGATCAGTTCTTAATACCTGAACTCCCCACACCTGGTTGTCTAGGGCTTTATTGAAAGGAAAGACCAAAAACCTGCAGACACAAGGCCCTCCGTGGAATGAGTTTGACACCCCTGACATAAATCATTATTAGACTATAATACAGATCAGGGTGTCTCAATATCTTTTCAAATTGAAGACATTTCATTCGTCATTATGCAGAAGAAAAACAAAACATTTTGAGAAACATGTCTTTTGAATGGCCAGCCTTGAATTCAGAGATTAGAGAATTCCATTCCTTTTTTAAAATCAGTATCCACATGGTGGTGCCATTTAATTGTATTTCAATGTTGTGCCATCAGGCCTGAAGGCCTAGCCTTGCCATAGGCCTGTAAGGCAGCTCTTGGATAAGTGCAAACACTGTAGTTATAGTCTTCTTCAGTCTGGACCTTGATTATTTGAATTCTGGGTGTTAGTGCTGGGCTGGAACAAAAGCCTGCACACCCAGGACTTGAAGTTGGAGATCCCTGGTATTCTCATTTATTAATTTATTGTAAAAGTTGGACATTTTGCCTGAGAAGAGCAATAAAACAGAAGCCTTGATAGTTGATTCCACTTGAACCACATCCACCTCACAAATCAGCCCCATGTTTACCAAAATGTAGTCTGTCATTCCAAGGTTGTATGCTAAGCTACTTTAGGAGGAATCACTGGGGGCCTGTGAAGCTGCCAGTGGTTTTTTATTGACAGAGGAAATCCATATACCTTACATTTCCCATAATGACTTCTGCAAGCATTCGGCCATTTCCGGTGGTGGTGAGTCATCCTGCTAGTGCGCTACTAAGGGCAGGATGCTGTGGTTTTCAGCTCTGGCCTGGAGGCTAGCCACCACCTCTGCCTGTCTGCTGTGCCGACACACACACACACACACACACACACACACACACACACACACACACACACACACACACACACACACACACACACACACACACACACACACACACACACACACACACACACACACACTCAGATGCACGCAAGCAAGTATGCACACTCACCGGTTGCATCTCAAAGTATTCCCTATTCCCCATGTAGTGCACTACTTTTGACCAGAACCCCCCCTGCATTCGGCCATGTTTTCTCTGCCACAGGGCGATACTCCTCCATGCAACCAAAATAACACCGCTGACGTCGAGTGGTACACAAACAACGGGACAAAACATCCACTGTGTGAGAGGAGAAAACAAACCCCCAAACCCTGAAAATACATTTTCTGTTGGGGGTTTTAGAGGACATTCTCATAAACACTCAGTGGCTAAAGGGAATTCAGGCAGGGTTTGTCAGCTGAGGTCATGCAAACACTTTGATTTGGAGCAGGTTAGACTGTGTCCTCGTAAGACCTCTTCATAATTGCCTGGTAGCCTACGTTGAGTCATAATCCAAGCAGATGATGAACTAAAAGGCTGTCGGTGAAGACCAGAATTTACATGGAGCTGCGGCTACTGGCCTCTCTCTCTCTCTCTCTCTCACACACACACACACACCCTGGGGCTAATGCCAGACCGACCCGACTCTGTCCAACTCAGCATTCATTCTGTGTTGACTCTCACTTCTGTCTCATTGAGAAGTGTACTCTGTTTTATGAAATAACTTAATAATGAAGGCTCTTGAATAGCCTGCAGTAATTCTGTTCAAATAGTATTTCTGTATAACACTTTAAATACGGAACATAGTGGACTTAAAAATTCTATATTCCGTCTCTGTTTAGCTTGTGGAGATGTGGGGGAGGCTTATAGTTGTTTTTGTGAATTAATCTTTACCCATAATTACAGTATGTAAGCCATGGAACTGGAGCCAGATAGGTCACTGAACATGCACAGTGTTTCTGTGGCTCTGTCAAGGCTAAGGCCCTGACTCCCTGATACGCCTTATAACTGCCAGGATACACACAGGCCATTCCAGATCTGACACACACACACACACACACACACACACACACACACACACACACACACACACACACACACACACACACACACACACACACACACACACACACACACACACACACACACACACACACACACACACACACATGCCGTTCTGACCTGTCACTAGTAGCTTCTCTCACCGTTTAACTCTCACTCCTTCCCTTTTTTCCTTCTTTCTTTAGTGGCTGGGTTCCAAACCACAGACAGGCTGTCCAGCAGTGGAGGCTGATGGGAGGAGCTATAGGAGGATGAGCTTATTGTAATGGCTGGCATGGAATCAATGGAACGGTATCAAACATATCTCGCTCCATTAATTCCGTCCTCCTATAGCTCCTCCCTCCAGCCTCCTCTGCTGTCCAGAATATAGCTGCAACTCATTAAGTAGACCTGCAATCAGTATGTATAAACCCAATGATTCAGATGTTGGACAGTAGGACAATGTTTCTTCTATTTTTCTTCTTCTCTTTTTGTTTTTTGCAAGAAACACAAAGCAGTCGGGGGCAATTGACATACAGCATTCAATGAGATTTTGCAATATATTGCAACTTCTATTTAGTTCAAGCTATGAGTGCAGATAATGTTGGTTTGGAGAGTGACATATAGGAGGGTGGGGACATTAATAAATATGAATAGACAAACAGTCAGAGTCATTCCAAATCTGGCCCTTCATTCCCCTGAGTGCTTTGTGACAGACAACCGCACACGGATAAAGAACACACTGATAAAGCTAGGAGCACAATATCTATCCATCCCTCTATAAATAGTTTCTATAGCCTTCGGAAAAGCGATGTTTTTCTCGACTGAGTCGGAAATAACTTTCCTTTCATTGATGAAAAGATAGAATGGCATTCAATGGTGAATTTACTTTCAGAATGGCTCTGTTCAACAGTGCTCTCCTCCCTCGGTCTCTCCTTGAGCTGTCTTTGTGTGGCTCTACAGTGTAACTGTATACAGCTCTCAGCACCTCAGGAGAGATAGACACCAAGTGTATGTGCTTCTCAGAAATAGCACCTTTGTCAGTGCATGAAATACCAACCACCTTAACCATTGAGAATGTGTGGAAGGTTAGAGGAGACTTTTGTGTGGTTATGACATTATGTTGTGACCGAAATACACGGACATTGTAATCGATGATATGTGTAGGTGGATTATGTCAACTCCTTTCTATATATTTTTTTAAGGTAACTGCCAATGAAATGTCAAAATGATTGAAGGATTATCCAATCATTTATGTTCTCTCCAAGTGCCTAGATGTTGGGGACAGGGATAGAATAAAACATTTGCACTTGGGTCCATCATGTTCCTTTTTCTCATGAAGTCCTCTCGCAGTTGTTGACAGATAGCAAGTGTTTCCTGGTTCAGTATAAACACAGCAGCAGGTGGTGTCACCTTCTCACTCTTTCCCAGCATGCAGTTCTACTATCTGAACACATTCCCAGAAAGTCGAAACTTCACAACTACCTCTCCATTCGTATATCTACATCCACCCGTTCCTCCCCCTTCCTTCCTCCCTCGCGTCTTCTCCCTCTCTTCCATAGATTGCATCATTCATCTATCTCCCGGCCTCCTCCGTTTGGGCCTCTATGGTCAAACACACACACCCTCCCCCATTGCGGGGCGTGAGGCTTCCTCCTGCCGTTGGTTTCATTGGCGGCAGCAGGAATTTCATGGTTGTTTAGAGACCAGAGTTCTGGAGGCTGGCCAGCTGCTCTACATAGACTCTCTCTCTCTCTCTCTCAACTAAACCTCCTCCCTATATCTCTCTACATCTCTCTCTCTCAACTCAACCTCCTCCCTCTATCTCTCTACATCTCTCTCCTTCCTTCTAGACTCACCCTTTCTTTATCTCTCTATCTCTCAATCCTCCACATCAACCCCATACTTACCCTCTTCATCTCCATTTCTCCCTTTCCTCTCTTCCCTCTCCCGCCTTCCTCTCCCTTTCTGTCTCTTTCTCTCTCTTTGCCTCTAGTTCAGCTCTCTTTTTCTTCTTCCCTTACTAGCTCTCTCCCTCCCTTTTCACAGCAGCCAGACTAACCCTCTTTTTCTCTCATTCTTTTCCTCCCTCTTCCCTCTCTCCTTCCCTGCCCCCAAAGTCAGAAATATCCTGTGGTTTAGGTTTGATCCCTCCGGATACGCCTTCACATAGAACACACACACGGCACACACACACACACACACACACACACAAACACACACACACACACACACACACACACACACACACACACACACACACACACACACACACACACACACACACACACACACACACACACAGACACACACACACACACACACACACACACATAAACTCATAACTCCTGTGCGGCAGCTTCACACAGAGGGGTGTTGCAGGCCCTGGTTAACCCTTCGTTCACCCATCTTAGAGCTGCATAACGTGGCAGCAGTTCAACTCTTGTATAACCAGCTTGGTGAATTAACTGCGGTTATCTGGTCATCCCTTCATCCGCTCACTGTTTTATTGACAAAAAAGAAAAAGACTCATCCCGAGAAAAATAAATCCCAAATTTTATTTCGGCAACACACGACGGTACCGCTACACTCTGCTTGTTGACACAACAGCTCAGATGGAGTGGTTTTCAAATATGCAACTGTTCAAACCATTTCATTCTGCCATATTTCTTCCACCTATCCAGAGCAATCAGACAGGTCAGTGAACATTAGCAGAGGTAAGCGGACAACTTTTTTGCAATGAAATACAAACAACCTGTGTAAAGGTAATTTTATTGGATTCATTGCCCAAGGGTCCTTTTGTCTGAATTTTGCTGACTGAATAGGGGAGTGAATGAGGCCATAGAGAAGGGGACAATGTTTTGAAATGAAACCCAGCCGAAGCAAGTATCTCCATATGTGTTAACAGGTTCCTGTATTTACGGTTGCTAGTTCTTTAACCCTGAAGCAGCTAAAGGACAGCGTGCTGACCTACAGAACATTCCTCTCTACTCTGCTGAACACAGCTAAATCCTTCTCTGTTTTCCCAGGTGCCATCTTGGATTAGCTGTTCGATTAAACTTGTTATCCCTTGAATTACCTCATGATATAGACCAAATATGGAGATGGAGAGAAAGAGAAAGAAAGAGATAAAAAGCGAGAGAGCGACAGAAAGAGAAAAAGAGAGACCGAAAGAGAGAGAGAGAGGGAGAAAGAGAGAGAAAGAGAAAGAGAATGTGTATCTACTGGATGTCTGCTAAAACATACACACTAATAGGTAGACTATTGGACAATCAGTAAAGAGGACCGTTCCTGTAATGCTCGTAGTTGGAAGGATGGTCGGACCAAGATACAGCGTGGGGTAGGTTAATCATTTTTATTTATGATAACTGGCACAAAACAAGAAAGAGTAACAAAACGAACGTGCCGCTTTGTAGTGCAAAAAAGGCTACAATCCAAAAACAAGATCCCACACACAACAGGTGGAAAAGGCTGCCTAAATATGATCCCCCAATCAGAGACAACGATAGACAGCTGCCTCTGATTGGGAACCATACCAGGCCAACATAGAAATACACAAACTAGAGGACCCACCCTAGTCACACCCTGACCTAACCAAAATAGAGAATAAAAAGGCTCTCTAAGGTCAGAGCGTGACAGTTCCATTTGATCCACAGAGGAGACACACAGGAACACATGCATCAAATAGGATCCCACCACCATGACTAAGACATATCAAACCACATTTATACTTGATTAAATCCACACAGACAGACATTACCATCAGAACACAGAGGCAGTAGTCTCATTAATCTACAACCTGACATTTTAATCTGGTATGAGAAATGATCTGTCCAATTATTTTGCTATTCAGTAGGTGGATCACTCATGTGGGTTTGGGTTGGAAGATTATGGTGAACTTGACCTGCAAACACAATCCACATTCAGTATAGAGCTACAATGTGTGTGTGTGTGTGTGTGTGTGTGTGTGTGCGTGCGTGCGTGCGTGCGTGTGTGAATGGCAGTAACACATGTCCTATTAGGAAGGGTCAACCTGAGAATGTGGCATCGGTAGCATTAGATGGAAAATCTTTTCCAGATTAGCTTGCTGAGCCCCATATCGAATCACCTCTTTAAAGCTGGCAGGTATGCTGTGCTGCAAATCCCATTGGAGCCCGCTAAGAATCACGATCACGGAGATGTCAAACCGGCACATTACCTTGTTATTACACATATCCACATATTGATATATAGACACATAGACTAACTAAGTAACTCCTCCATTCCATCCCTCTACTTGTGAATAGTGAGACAGCCTTTAGCTATAAAATGTAAGATAATACTGATATAATATGTTGCAACTGTGTGTTTAATGGCGAGAGGGAATATGGTGGGGTGAGATGTGCAGATAAAGATGTTATTGTCATCATACTGTGCATGATGTTAGCTTCAGGAGTACTGGATCCCTGTGCAGACTTTTGGAATTGGACAGAGTGTACTGTTGTGACTATTGAGCTGTGAGTGTGTGTGTGTGTGTGTGTGTGTGTGTGTGTGTGTGTGTGTGTGTGTGTGTGTGTGTGTGTGTGTGTGTGTGTGTGTGTGTGTGTGTGTGTGTGTGTGTGTGTGTGTGTGTGTGTGTGTGTGTGTGTGTGTGTGTGTGCGTACGTGTGTGCGTGCGTGTGTGTGTGTGTGGCCTGTTAGAGACGGAGGTGAAACCAACCTGTTTTCCCTCATAAAGGAAAAGCCCTATGTTCCCTATGGTTCCAGCCAGAGCCGAGTTGCCATGGTGACACTTCTATATTGTCACAGTTGTTTTCAGTGGGATTCCCTGTGCGTGGGTGTGTGTGTGTGTGTGTGTGTGTGTTTATGTGTTTGTCTGTCTCCCTTCAGCCCAAAGACTCAGGTCATTGTGATGCTGCGCAGGGATGACACACACACACTTCCCTGCAGCTCTAAGACACACCTTTTTATAATGGCACCACACACACACACGCACCACACACACACTGTCACTCCCTGACCGTAGAGAGCTTTTTATGTCTCTATTTTGGTTTGGTCAGGGTGTGATTTGGGTGGGCATTCTATGTTCATTTTCTATGTTTTGTATTTCTTTGTGTTTGGCCGGGTGTGGTTCTCAATCAGAGGCAGCTGTCTATCATTGTCTCTGATTGAGAACCATACTTAGGCAGCTTTTTCCCAACTGTGTTTTGTGGGTAGTTGTTTTCTGTTTTGTGTCTGCACCAGACAGAACTGTTTCGTGTTGTTCCATTTTGTTATTTTGTCTCAGTGTTCAGTTTAAATAAATAATCATGAACACTTACCACGCTGCGCTTTGGTCCGATCCTTCTCATTCCGACGACGAACGTTACACACACACTAAGACACACACTTCTGCCATTCAGCTAAGATACCTCTTATTTCTTAAACACAGCCCAGGAAAGAGTCACAGAGAGAAACAGAACTGTTGTCTGTCACTGCAAACCACATCTACGGTATATGGGAGGAATGACTGATGCCTCGCACCTTTATAATATTGTCTTTGATGTGTTTGATGCCATCTGCCCACTCCTAATCTGTTGAATATCTTTGCTGCTATAGTAACCAGCAGCATGGAAATAGATTGTGTTTTATTTGAATGTACTGTACCTGAAGGGAGCTTCATCTTTAGATAGACCTATAGTGTCTGTAGTTCCCTGTCATCAGAGGTCACTCTTCTTCTCATGTAGATCTCTGACCCTTTACTACTGTTTCCTGCTTGTCACACACACCAGATGGCCAGCCCTCTGTGTGTGCGTGCGTGCACGTGTAGCGTTATGGAGGCAGATGGGTAAAAAAACATCCACTGGTCCACATCTGTGTCTGCTATGGCGTGACAATGTCAAACTGTGCTTGTTTCAACCTATTTACAATATCTAA